>NC_037670.1:42327601-42627601 GCF_003255815.1 Theropithecus gelada | reverse complement strand
ATGTGCCCGGCTCCTCTCATTGTTAGATATGTAGTTTGTAAATCTTTTCTCCCATGTTGATAGTTTCTTTTGCTGGTCAAAAACTCTAGTTTTATTAGATCCCACTTGTCAAATTTTGTTTTGGCTGCAATTGCTTTTGAGGACTTAGCCATAAATTATTTGCAAAGGCCAATGTCCAGGAAGGTATTTCTTTAAGTTCTCTTTTAGGATTTTGATTGCTTTGGGTCTTACATTTAAGTCTGGAATCCATCATGCATTAATTTTTTAATATAATGATAGATACAGATCTAATTTCATTCTGCATGTGGCTAACCAGTTATTCCAACCCTACTTACTGAATAGAAAGTCCTTTCCACATTGCTTATTTTTGTCAACTTTGCCAAAGATCAGATGGCTGTAGGCATGTGGGTTTATTTCAGGGTTCTCTATTCTCTTCCGTTGGTCTATATTTCTGTTTTTGCATCAGGACCTTGCTGTTTGGGTTATTGTGGCCTTGTAGCATAGTTTGAAGTTGGGTAATATGATGCTTCCAGGTTGGTTCTTTTTGCTTAGAATTATTTTGACTATATGGGCTCTTTTTTAATTCCATATGAATTTTAGAATAGTTTTTTCCAATTCCGCAAAAAAATTATATTAGTACTTTGATGAGAATAGCATTAAATCTGTACATTACTTTGGGCAGTATGGCCATTTTAACAATATTGGTTCTTCCAATCCATGAGGATGGAATAGTTTTCCATTTGTTTGTTTCATCTCTGATTCATTTTAGAAGTGTTTTGTAGATAGCTTCATAGAGATGTTTCAGGTCTTTGGTTAGGTTTTCTTTTTCTGTGTAACTATTAAGTTCTTGATTTGGCTCTAAGATTGAACATTGTTTGTGTATAGAAATGCTATGAATTTTTTACATCAATTCTGTATCCTGACATTTTACTGAAGTTATTTATCAGTTCAAGTAGTCTTTTAACAGAGTCTTTAGGGTGTTCTGAGTATAGAATCATATCATCAGTGAAGTGAGATAATTTGACTTCTTTTTTATTTTGATACCTTTTTTTCTTGCTTGATTGCTCTAGCTGGAAATTCCAGTACTATGTTGAATAGGAGTGGTGAGAGTGGGCATCCTTGTCTTGTTCCAGTTCTTAATGGAAATGCTTTCAGATTTTGCCCATTCAGTATGATGTTGGCTGGTCACTTTATCATATAGCTCTTATTATTTTGAGGTATGTTCCTTTAATGCCTAATTTGTTGAGGGTTTTTATTATGAAGGGATGTTGAATTTTATTGAAAACTTTTTCTGCATCTATTGAGATGATTGTATGGTTTTTCTTTCTTAACACTGTTTATGTGGGGGGTGTGTGTGTGTGTGTGTGTGTGAATGTTGAACTAACCTTGAATCCCAGGAATAAAGCCTACTTGATTGTGGTGAATTAAATGTTGATGGGATGCTGGATTCAGCTTGCTAGTATTTTGTTGAGAAATTCTGATGCATTTCTGATGCATCTATATTCATCAGAAATATTAGCCTGTAGTTTTCTTTTTTTGTTGTGTCTTTGCCAGATTTTGGTATCAGACTGATGCTCGCTTTGTAGAATGAGTTAGGTAGGAATCCCTGTATTAGTCTGTTTTCATGCTTATAATAAAGACATACCCGAGACTGGGAAGAAAAAGAGGTTTAATTGGATTTCCACTTCCACATGGCTGGGAGGCCTCAGAATCATGGCGGGACGTGACAAGCACTTCTTACATAGCACCAGCAAGAGAAAATGAGGAAGAAGCAAAAGTAGAACCCCCTGATAAAACCATCAGATCTTGTGAGACTTATTCACTATAATGAGAATAGCACGGAAAAGACCAGCCAACATGATTTAATTGCCTCCCTCTGGGTCCCTCCCACAACGTGTGGGAATTCTGGGAGATACATTTCAACTTGAGATTTGCATATGGACACAGTCAACCATGTCATTCTGCCCCTGGCCTCTCAAAATCTCGTGTCCTCACATTTCAAAACCAATCATGCTTTCCCAACAGTCTCCCAAAGTTTTAACTCATTTGAGTATTAACTCAAAAGTCCACTGTCCAAAGTCTCATCTGAGACAAGGCAAGTCCCTTCTGCCTACGAGCCTGTAAAATCAAAAGCAAGTTAGTTACTTTCTAAATTAAATGAGGGTACATGCATTGTGTAAATACAGCCATTCTAAATAGGAGATATTGGCCAAGATGAAGGGACTACTGGACCCATGCAAATCTGAAATCCAGCAGGGCTGTCAAATATTAAAGCTCCAAAATGATCTCCTTTGATGCCATATCTCGCATCTGGGTCGTGCTGATGCAAGAGGTGAGTTGCCATGGTCTTGGAGAACTCCACCCTTGTGGCTTTACAGGGTACAGCCTCCCTCCCAGTTGCTTTCATGGGCTGGCATTGAGTGTTTGTAGCTTTTCCAGGCTCACAGTGCAAGCTGTTAGTTGATCTACCATTCTGGGGTCTGGAGGATGGTAGCCCTGTTTTCACAGCTCCACTAGTCAGTGCCCCAGTAGTGGGGGGTGCTCTGACCCTACAATCCCCTTCTGCACTGACCTAGCAGAGGTTATCCGTGAAGCCCTCACCCCTGCAGCAAATTTTTGCCTGGGTCTCCAGGCGTTTCTATACATCCTCTGAAATCTAGGCAGTTCCCAGACCTCAGTTCTTGACTTCTGTGCATGTGTAGGCTCAACACCACGTGGAAGCTGCCAAGGTTTGGGGCATCCACCCTCTGGAACCACATCCCAAGATGTATGTTGGCCCCTTTCAGCCATGGATGGAGTGGTTAGGACACAGGGCACCAAGTCCTTAGGCTGCACACAGCACAGGGATACTGGGCCTGGCCCACCAAACCACATTTTCCTCCTGAGCTTCCAGGCCTGCGATGGGAGGGGCTGCTGTGAAGGTCTTTGTCATGGCCTGGAGACATTTTCTCCATGATCTTGGGGATTGACATTAGGCACCTTGCTACTTATGCAAATTTCTGCAGCTGGCTTGAATTTCTCCCCAGAAAATTGATTTTTCTTTTCTATCACAGCATTAAGTTGCAAGTTTTCCAAACTTTTATGTTCTGCTTCCCTTATAAAACTGAATGCCTCACTGCTTAGAAATTTCTTCTGTCGGGTATGCTAAATCATCTCTCTCAAGTTCAAAGCTCCACAAATCTCTAGGTCTGGGGCAAAATGCCACCAGTCTCTTTGCAAAAACATAACAAGAGTCACCTTTGCTCCAGTTCCCAGTTCCTCATCTCCATCTGAGTTTACCTCAGCCTGGACCTTATTGTTCAGATCACTGTCAGCATTTTTGTCAAAGCGATTCAACAAGTCTCTAGGAAATTCAAAACTTTCCCACATTTTTCTTGTTTTCTTCTGAGCCCTCCAAACTGCTCCGACCTCCGCCAGTTGCCCAGTTCCAAAGTCACTTCCGAATTTTCAGATATCTTTTCAGTAACACCCCAATCCTGGTACCAATTTACTGTATCAGTCCGTTTTCATGCTGCTGATAAAGACATACCTGAGACTGAGAAGAAAAACTTGTTCAATTGGACTTACAGTTCCACATGGCTGGTTGGGGAGACCTCAAAATCATGGTGGGAGAAAATGAGGAAGAAGCAAAATTGGAAACCCCTGATAAACCTATCACATCTCATGAGACTCATTCAGTATCATGAGACTAGCATGAGAAAGTCCGGCCCCCATGATTCAATTACCTCCACCTGGGTCCCTCCCACAACATTGAACTGAATTCTTGAACTGAATTCTGGGAGATACAGTTCAAGTTGAGATTTGGGTGGGGACACAGCCAAACCATATCAGTCTCTCCTCTTTGATTTTGAAGAGTAGTTTCAATAGGATTGTGAAGAGCTATTTTTTATATGCTTATCGAATTTGACTGTGACTGCGTTTGGTCCAGGAGGTTTTATATTATTATTATTATTTTGTGTGTAATGGGTTTTTTATTACTGATTCAATTTTAGAACTCATTACTGTCTTTTTGTTTGCTCAGGATTTCAATTTCTTCTTGATACAATCTTGGGCAGTTGTGTTTTTCTATGAATTTATCTATTTTCTCTAGATTGTCTAGTTTGTGTGCATAGTGGCATTCATAATAGTCTCTGAGGATCTCTTGAATTTCTGTGTGGTTGGTTGTAATATCACTTTTGTCATTCCTGATCATGCTTATTTGCATCTATTTTTTCATTGTTAATCTAGCTAGCAGCTTATTAATCTTGTTTATTTTTTCAAAAATCAAACTTTTGGTTTCGTTGATCCTTTGTCTAATTTTTGGGTCTCAATTTCATTCAGTTCTACTCTAAGTTATTTCTTTTCTTCTCCTAGTTCTAGGGTTAGTTTTTTCTTGTTTTTCTAGAAGTCTAGGTGTAATCTTAGATTGCTAATTTGGGATTTTTCTATCTTATTGACATAAGCATTTAGCACTATAACATTTCCTTTTAACACTGCTTTTGCTACATCCCATAGATTTTGGTATGTTGTGTGATATAATTTGGTTCTATGTCCCCACCCAAATCTCATCTCCAATTGTAATCCCCATGTGTCAGCAAAGGAGTCTGGTGGGAGGTGATTGAAACATGGAGACAGACTTCCTTCTTGCTGTTCTCATGATAGTGAGTTCTCATGACACCTTGTTTTTTGAAAGTGTAGTACTTCCTTCAAATTCTCACCTGCTCTGCCATTGTAAGATGTGCTTGCTTCCTTCCCCTTCACTTTCCACCATGATTGTAAGTTTCTTGAGGTCTCCTAGTCATGTTTCCTGTTAAGTCTGTGGAACTGTGAGTAAACTTTTTTTCTTTATAAATTGCCCAGTCTCAGATAGTTCTTTAGAGCAGTGTGAAAACGAGCTAATACACTCTGTCTGTTTTCTTTTATTTATGAAAATTTTTTTATTCTGCCATAATTTTGTTGTTTACTCACAAGTTGTTCGGGAGTAAGTTGTTTAATTTCCATGTGATTGCGTGGTTTTTAGAGAGCTTCTTAATATTAATTTGTGCTTTTATTTATCTGTGGTCTGAGAGTATGCTTGGTATAGAGTTTGATTTTTTTTTTAACTTGTTGCAACTTTACGGCCAAGCATGTGGTCAATCTTAGAGTATGTTCCACGTACAAATGAGAAGAACATGCATTCTGTGGTTGTTGGGTGGAGTATTCTGTTGTTGTCTATTAGGTCCAATTGGTCAAGTTATATTGGACATTTAGAATTTCTGTGTTAGTGTTCTGCCTCAGTGATTTGTGTAATACTGTAAGTGGGTGGTTGAAATCCCCCCACTATTATTGTGGGGCAGTGTCTTTTCGTAGGTCTGAAAATACTTGTTTTATGAATCTAGGTGCTCCAATGTTGATTGCATATATATTCAGGATAGTTGGGTCTTCTGGTTGAATTAAACCATTTATCATTATTTAATGACCTTTTTTGTTCTGTTTTACTGTTTTTGGTTTAAAGTCTGTTTTATTTGATATAATAATAGTGACCTTTGCTCTTTTGTGTTTTCCATTTGCATCATAGATCTTCCTTTAATCCTTTATTTTGAACCTGTAGATGTTACATGTCAGATGGGTTTTTTGAAGACAGCAGACAATTGGGTATTCTTGTTGTTTTAATCCAATTTGGTATTCTGTGCCTTTTAAGTGGGGCCTTTAGACCATTCACACTCAAAGTTAATATTGGTGTGTGAGGTTTTGATCCTGTTGTGATGTTTTTAGCTTGTTGCTCTGTGGTCTTCATTCTATAGTTGCTTTATAAATTATTTTCGCTATGTACTTAAGTGTGTTTTTGTGGTAGCAGGTATTGTTCTTTCATTTCTATGTTTAGAACTCTCATAATGATCCCTTATAAGGCTAGTCTAGTGGTAGCAAATTCCCTTAGTGATTGTTGGGAAAACATTATATTTCTCTTTCACGTATGAAAGTTATTTTGGTGGGCTATGAAATTATTGGTTGGACTTTCTTTAAGAATGTTGAGGCCATTCATAGTGACTTACACCTGTAATCCTAACACTTTGGGAGGCTGAGGTGAGACGTCTCAAGGCCAGGAGTAAAGGACCAATCTGGGTAATATGGTGGGAACTTATCGCTCCACAAAATTTTAAAAATTAGCCATGTGTGGTGGTACTCACCTGTGATCTTAGTAGGAGGCTGAGGTGGGAGGATCACTGGAGCCTAAGGGGTCAAGGTTGCATTGAGCCATGATGTGCCACTGTACTGCAGCCTAGGTAATAGAGCAAGATCCTGTCTGTAAAAGAAAATGTAGAGGCCTGCAATCTCTTCTGGCCTGTGAAATTTCTGCTAAGAAGTCTGCTGTTAGCCTGGTGGACTTCTTTTTTGAAAGTGATCTGATCCTTTTCTATAGCTGCCTTTAAAATCTTTTCTTTGCATTGACCTTGGGCACTCTAGTGACTATGTGCCTTGGTGATGTTCATCTTCTATAATATCTCACAGATGTTCTCTGGATTTCTTGTATCTGAATATCCACCTCTCTAGCAAGATTAAGGAAATTTTCTTGCATTATTCTCTCAAATCTTTTTCAGGTGGATTACTTTCTCTCCTTCTCTCTCAGAAATGCCAATAATTTGTAGGCTTTGTTGTTTAACATAATCCCATATTTCTCAAAGAGTTTGTTCATTTTTTAAAATTCCTTTTTCTTTAGTTTAGTCTGACTAGGCTAGTTCGAAAGAGAGATCTTCAAGCTCTAAAATTCTTTCTTCTCCTTGGTTTTGTCTATTGATAGAGCTTTCATTTGTATCTTGAAATATCTTAAGTGAGTTTTTCAATTTCAGAAGCTCTGTTGATTTTTTTTTAAAGATGTTTATCTCCACCTTGATTTCCTAGGTTTCTTTAGTAGTTTCTTTGTGTTGATTTTCAACCCTATCTTGGATTTTATTAAGCTTCCTTGCAATTAACGTTTTTACTTTTTTATGTATCATTTCTGAGTTTCTATTTTGCTTAGGTTCCATTGTTAGAGTACTAGTGTAATTTTTTTGGTGGTGTCATAAGATTCAGATTTTTCACGATGGCAGAATTCTTATGCTGGTTTCCGCTCATCTGGAGAGTCTGGAACTTCTAACTTTAGTAATTATTTTCATGCAGATATGATTTCCTTTTCTTTCCTTATATATATATTTTCTTTACCTTTATCTCCCCTCTCTAGGAAGTGTGACTGTAGAGTATGTTAGGCAGGATTCTTTGGCTTTGCTGCTACAGCCCTGTCCACTTCTGTCCACAGGTTTTATATTGGGCTGTGGGGTTCCACCTATAGGCTAGTGGTTGGCACTTGCTCATAAGAGCCAGTTGTGGCACAAGCAGACGAATCCATATCTGATCTTTGCTTACTGTGAGGTTCTCTGTTGTCTCAGGTGTTGAGCGGCACAGTGGAGTGGCCAGTGTTCCTTGGCGATGGGGGAGCACCTCTGGTCTGAGCTGGAGCCCCAGGCTTGCCCATGAACATACCAATGGTGAGCACAGGCACCAGTCCTGACAAGGGTGGCTGGGAGGAGCTCCTGGTGAAAGGCACTGAGGTCTCTGCCACAGCATGAAGTCATTGCACTGGCTCCCCATCCTAGATAGGAAGTAGCATAATCTGTTTTCCGTCACAACCCAGTTCCGTATGACTCCTCATTCAGATGCACATTGTAGTCTACCTCTGGACCCCAGTGTGCATGAGAGCCACAGAAAACTCTGTTGTGTGACTATCCATGGGAGTGGTTTTAGGGCAGAACCTTGTCAGTCAGTCTAATACAGATACCTTTAGAGCTCTCTTGTTTTCTGATGTGGAAGGCTGCTGTTTCATGTAAAAGGGAGGGAGGGAGGTGTCAGTTGTGGTGTCAGCTGCTTGGGTCAGCCTGACCTCAGGCTCTGCTGGAAGTGGTCAGGTGCCAGCAGACTTGGAATAGGGTATCTGCTTTTCTAGTCTCCAGGCCCCTCGATTACCCACTGGACAGTGTGTATGAGTGCTGAAGGGGCTGGACCAGGTTTGGGCTAGCCCAGAGTTCAGGTGCTGGCTGTGATGAGGAGGGGCAGGCTTGTCCCTGAGTCACCAGCTGGAATCTCAGGCAGGCAGGCAGGCAGAACGTTTATGTGGTGGGAGCCTAAAAGAAAGTCACAGACCTGTACGGTAGGGTTTTCAGAAGGGCTTAGACTTGAGCTGAATTGCTCAGGTCGGGGTAGGGTGTTGGAGGTGTGCGAAAGCCTTCAGCTTCTCTGTTCCCTTCCTAGCCTGAGGACAATGGTGGCAGGGGCCTTCCACAGTCACAGCTGCACTGCCCCAAAGAGTTCAGGCAGGGGTGGGGCGGGCACACTGGGAGTCCAAGCCAGTGGGCCCTGCCAGGTGAGGAGCAGGGGGTCACACAATCTGCAGTCCGTCTGCTCCCCAGCACCCAGCTGCAGCCTCTGACCTAGGGGTGTGTGAAAGATCTAGTCCTCTCTCGTTGGCAGGTATACGGCAGCTGGTACTGGGCTGCTCAGGGATCCAGGGCCTGTGGGGCTTCATGTGGGCTTGAGCGGTGCCTCTGCACAGACTCCAGGTGGTCCTTGGTGTTACTCTGGAGGCCTGGGGGTGTCAGGGGTGTTCTTCTGAACCCGGCATCGCAAACGTTTGTGGCAGAAGTATGGGCCCCAAGGACTTTCATGCACTCACCCATTCCCCATGTTACGGAGATTCCCTTGGCTCCACAGTAGACCCAGGAGGGCGGCTGCTGCCTGGCTTCATTGTGCTCTATTCTCCGTAAGTCCTGTCACTTCCTTGGTGAATACCAACGTGATCGCCTAGAAAATCCACTTTAAAAGCTAGCGTTTATTCACCACTTTGTTTCCTCTCTATGAGAACCTGATGCCCTGGCTGCTTCTAGTCAGCCATCTTGAACCAGAACCTCTGTTTCTTTGTTTTTTATTGTTGTTGTTTTCAGCCATCATGAAGAATTGTCTCAAATTCATTGCTAAAGTAAAGGGAAACTATCCATCCATTGGTCATATTTAGTATTAGGAATATTACTTATGGTATGATTTCAAGGGAGCTCCTAGAAAGTAACAGTTCCTTTAAATATTTTTTGTAATATCATTTTATTTTATTACACTTTCTAGAATACTGTTAAAAATTAATATTGTTAGCACTTTGGTTGTTTCTGTAATTTTTTTATTTTCAACCTCAAGTTTCACTTAAACAAACCTTAGTCTGCTTACTTTCAACTGTTAATGTTAGAGGTACATTTTTAGAAACAACAAAGTATTTGCCCATTCCAAGTTAGATGGTACCGAACGGAGCAACTGTCCAATTCTAAACATTAGAATATATACTTACCTCTCTGCTACCTTCACTCCCTTTCCCTCCATGAAGTCCCAGAGATTTATGATGATCTGTAATTATTTAAAATGGCATTGACCTGATTTGAGAGATTTGAATTTAGCTAGAGACAATATCCTCTTTTACTACTCTCCTTAACTTCATCACATTTCATTTTTTTCTGTTAACTGCGTTTATTTTACCATTTTTAATTTTAAGATAATTATTTTGAATTAAAAAGTTCTGAACAAAACATAGTCAAATAATGTTCTACGTCTGTCCTTCATTAAAAATACAACTCACACCACAGCAGTACATTTTTCAGCTTTTCGATGAGGCCAAACCAGCTGCTTTCCTTTGTCCTTCACTTTCCTCAGAAGTTTTCTTTAATTCTGGGCTTTAACCTTCCTGACTACACATATTCTCTGCTTCTCTTTCGAATTGTTATACACTCCTCTAAGTCAATCTTCAATTTATAACATTGTGCCCTTCATGGTTAGATCAGTTTAAAGATCCAAGTGAAACATGTAAAGTGTTCAATTTGAATACATAAAACAATGCAGCAGTAGTTAAAATCACATGTACCATATAAAAACTATGAGCCTTAAAGTATGACCCCATTAGGAAAGACCAATTAAAAAGTATGGCTCTTTCACTCTTCCCTGACGGTCATTAGAGCAAAGGTTTGACAGATTGAAAATTTGGTCTGAATTACTTATATTGAATATTTCTTAAAGAACTCTGGTTCTTTTTATCACACTACAACATTCAAACTGATTTTTAAACTATTATTTAAATTTTTATAATTATATAGTCATATACTAATCAAAAATCAAGAAAGGAATCTACACTTTCTATTAGTCCATTCTCATGCTGCTATAAAGAACTGCCCAAGACTGGGTAATTTATAAAGATAAGAGGATTAATTGACTGACAGTTCCGCAATCCTGGGAAGGCCTCAGGAAACTTACAATCATAGTGGAAGACAAAGGAGAAGCAGGTACCTTCTTCACAGGTGACAGGATGGAGTGAGCGCAAGTAGGGGAAATGCCAGATGCTTATAAAACCATCAGATCTTGTGAGACTCCTTTGCTATCACAAGAATAGCATGGGGTAAACTGTTCCCATGATCTGAGTACCACCACCTGGTCTTGTCCTTAACATGTAGGGATTATGGGGATTACAATTCAAGATGAGATTTTGGGTGGGGACACAGCCAAACCATATAAGTCAGCAACTGGCCCCTTCCAAATCTCTTGTCCTCACATTTCAAAACACAATCATGCCCTTCCAACAGTCCTCCAAAGTCTTACCTCATTCCAACATTAACCCGAATGTCCAAGGCCAATGTCTTATTTGAGACAAGACAATTCCTTTTGCCTGTTGACCTGTAAAATCAAAAGCAAGTTAGTTACTTTCTAGATAAGATGTGGTTACAGACCTTGGGTATGTAAATATAGCCATTCCAAGTAGGAGAAACTGGCCAAAACAAAGGGGCTACAGGCCCCATACAAGTCAGAAATCCAATAGGGCAGTCATTAAACCTTAAAGTTCCAAAATAATCTCTTTTGACTACATGTCTCACATCCAGGTTATGCTGACGCAAGAGGTGGGCTCCCGCAGCTTTGGGCAGCTCTGCCCTGTGGTTTACCAGGGTACAGTCCCTCTCCTGGCTGCTTTCATGGGCTGACATTTAGTGCCTGTGGCTCTTCCAGGTGCACAGTGCAAGCCATTGGTGGATCTACCATTCTGGGGTCTGGAGGATGGTGGCCCTCTTCTCATAGCTCCCCTAGACCCCAATGGGGACTCTGTGTGGAGGCTGTGACCCCAGATTTCTCTTCCACACTGCCCTGGCAGAGGTTCTGCATGGGGCCTCTGTCCCTGCAGCAAACTTCTACCTGGACACACAGGCATTTCCATAGGTCCTCTTAAATCTAGGCTGAGGTTCTCAAACCTCAATTCTTGACTCCTCTGCACCTGCAGGCTCAACACCATGTGAAAGCTGCCAAGGCTTGAGGCTTGTGTCCTCTGAAGCAACAGCCCAAGCTGTATGTTGTCCCCTTTTAGGCACGGGTGGAACTGAAGCAGCTGGGATGCAGGGCACCATGTCCCGAGGCTGCATATAGCACGGGGGCCCTGGGCCAGGTCCTTGAAATCATTTTTATCTCCTAGGCCTCTGGGCTTGTGATGGGAGGGGCTCCCATGAAGGTCTTCAACATACCCTGGAGACATTTTTCCCACTGTCTTGGTGATTAACATTCAGTTCCTTGTCACGTATGCAAATTTTTGTGGCTTGCTTGAATTTCTTCCCCAGAAAATGGATTTTTTTTTTTTCTGTCACATTTTCAGGCTGCAAATTTTCTAAGCTTTTATGCTCTGCTTCCTCTTGAACAATTCGCTGCTTAACATTTTCTTTTGCCAGATACCATAAATCGTCTCTGTCAAGTTCAAAGTTCCACAAATATCTAGGGCAGGGGCAAAAAGCAGCCAGACTCTTTGCTAAAGCTTAGCAAGAATCATCTTTGCTCCAGTTCCCGACAAGTTCCTCATTTCTATCTGAGACCACTTCAATCCAGACTTCATTGCCCATATCACTGTCAGCATTTTAGTCAAAACCATTCAAGTCTCTAGGAAGTTCCAAACGTTTCCACAGCTTCCTATCTTTTTCTGAGCCCTCCAAACTGTTCCAACTTCTGTCTGTTACCTAGTTCCAAAGTCATTTCCCCATTTTTGGGGTACTTTTACAGCAGAACCTCACTACCTCACTACCAATTTACTGTATTAGTCCATTCTCACATTGCTATAGAGAACTGCCCGAGACTAGGTAATTTATAAAGGAAAGGTGTTTAATTGACTCATGGTTCTGCATGTCTGGGGAGCCCTCAGGAAACTTACAAACATGGTGAAAGGCAAAGGAGAAGCAGGCACTTTCTTCACAGGGTGTCAGGATGGAGTGAGTGCAAGCAGAGGAAATGCCAGACACTTATAAAATCATCAGATCTGGTGAGATTCACTCACTATCAAGAGAACAGCATGGGAGAACCTGCCCTCATGCTCTGATTACCTCCACCTGGTCCTGCCCTTGATACGTGGGGATTATTGGGATTATATTTCAAAATGAGATTTGGGGTGGGGACACAGCCAAACCATATCACACTTCTCTGCGAATGTATCTTTGGAATTCTTACATTTGCAGCAGCAGCTCTTCCCAGGCCATAGCTTTCTCTTCTCGTTTCCACAAATCCCACCATCAACCTTCCAAAGTGAATAGATATTCTCCTTCCAGGCTAGACACTGTCAGACTGTCATGACTGCTTTCAGAAACAACTGTGCTTCTGGTTTTGGAAGCAGACTTTTCTGTGTTTTGATGGAGGATGTTTATATCATGAAGGTTAACTTATAGGGACTGCAGAAACATCACACAGCATAATGGAAGAAAGAGAAACTGGATGAAGACTGAACTGGAATCTATAATTAAGGGTAGCTGCTGTTATTCTATTTACAAGGCAACAAGAAAAGGCAGGACAAAACAAACAAACAAACAAACAAAAAAAAACAATGAAGGAAGAATAGATGAAATCGGAATTAAAATTTAACTTTTTGCCAAATGGAGTTCTTAAGGAGAATGAAGCAAAGATGATTACAACTTTAATGTTTTCAAATCTCTCAGTTTTGCCTAAATCCCATTTCTCACATAGACGCTAGATTCTAGCATGGGTGTCCAATCTTTTGACTTCCCTGGACCACATTGGAAGAGGAAGAATTGTCTTGGTCACACATTAAATACACTAACACTAATGGCAGTGGATGACCTAAAAAAATCACCAAAAAAGCCCCATAAAGTTTTAAGAATGGTCCATGGGCAATGGGGTTGGACAAGCTTGTTCTAGACTTGAGAATGGTATTGCCTATCAGCAAAGTTCAAATAATACGAAAGCTAAACTTCAATCTTTTTAGAAACTCTGTACAATAAGTTGATGTAACTGATATTTAGCACAGGCATCACATCCAGTCCATTTCATAATGCATTTAAAAATTATTTTATGTATGGCTTTTTGTGTGTGATGGAGTTTCGCTCTTATCACTGAGGCTGCAGTGCAGTGGTGCAAACTCAACTCACTGCAACCTCTGTCTCCTGGGTTCAAGCAATTCTCCTGCTTCAGCCTCCTGAGCAGCTGGGATAACAGGCGCCCACCACCATGCCCGGCTAATTTTTTGTATTTTAGTAGAGACAGGGTTTCGCCATGTTGGGCAGGCTGGTCTCGAAGTCCTGACTTCAGGTGATCCACCCACCTCGGCCTCCCAAAGTTGTGGGATTACAGGCGTGAGCCACCACACTTGGCCTTAAAACTTATTTAAAAATAATAGTTAAGTTGTGCCTTTGTATAAATTCGAGTGATTGTTACTTTCCTGTGTGCCAGGAAAATCAAAATTGGCTGGTTGACTCTCAGAACCTTAAGAAAAGTCTTTCACTTACATGTTCCACTTGAAGTGAATATCGAAGACATTAGTTAAGCAATAATTATATTGTTTAAGTTTGATCCAGTTTATGATTGTTTGTGCTTATAACCATTTCCTGATTTAGTTTCATGAAATTCCTTTAACAACTTTCATCCTTTCAACAATCAACTGCCATACAAACAGGTATGTCTAAAAGGCAGTTTCCTCAGAAGCAGACCCTGTGGGAGAGATACTTACATAAGTGATCTTCAGGGGGTACTGGCAGGAGACACCTACAGGGCAGTGAGAGATACATAAACAGGGAAGGGAAAGATCCTAAGCTAAGATATGGACTCAGGTGAAGGGTAGCCTCATCTGAGCTCATGAGTTGCTCTGGAGCATAAACTCCAATACCAGATTTTCCCAAATATTAGGGAACTGAGCTCAGTAATTGTGTAGAAGCTGCCCTAAGAACTAGAGAAGGGTATAGCATCCCAGGCATTACCCAAGAAGATTCCTATTGGCTATGGGCAATTTTTGATGAAGAATGCAATTATGAGTTGCTAGTTTCTAACACCTGCAGCAGCCAATGGTGAGAGTCGTAGCCTGTTTTAAAAAGAAAAAAAATCTGGGTGGAACATCATCAATATTGGCTACAAGGAAGAACAGAAGCAGTGAGCAGTAAATTAAGTTGAGAAAGTCTTCAGAGTTATTTTCCTTAAAGATCATAATTACTCTAGTGAGCAGTTAAATCTTTGAATTTATAGAAGCAATAATTTGCCACTACAAAAACCCCCAGATGGATTGAACCAAGCATTCCCAGAATCTTGTTTCAAATGATGTTTTTTTTTTTTTTTTACATTCATTCATGACATTCCCTTTATCCTGCATCATATAGTATCATGTAAATGTCAAACAAACAAATCATGCTGTAATTTCTCCATAGAACTAGGGGAAAAATGAACAGGGCCAGCCTTAGTTATCTAACTACACCTTAATCACCGAAGAAGATACTAAATACCTTGCAAGGCAAAAGGCAATGCCAATGGACTTCAGAGGAAAAAAAAGAAAGAGAAATGCAAATCAAGTTAAATTTGAAATATACTCTGGTATTACCTGCCCCTTAAGTTGGAGATAAAGTCATTACTAAATATTCTTCCTTAATCTTAAACAATAATCTATATGCCTTACATATATGGTAATTGTCTTCCAAGAAACCGATTATGTAATAACTGCATGTATGCAAACCTTTACTAATAACTCAGAAAACGAAGTATATATTCACCTTAATGAAAAATATACATCAGTATTCAATACAGATAATATATGTAAATGCTAAATTTAGACCAAATATTTATAGACAACACATTATGAAAAGTAACTAACAGTAACTAACAAAATAATAATTTTTTGCTGTTTAAGTTCTTCTGGGGAAAGTATAGACTATTTTAAGCATGAATCAACAATGAAGTTCATATTTCATTTAAGTTTATATACACAACACATGCATGTATGCATATATATATACACACACATGCACACACACACGGTTTTTGTTTTTTTGTTTGCTTTGTTTTGTTTTGTTTTTGAGATGGAGTCTCGCTCTGTTGCCCAGGTTGGAGTGAAGCGGTGCAATCTTGACTCACTGCAACTTCCACCTTCTGGGTTCAAGCAATTCTCCTGCCTCAGCCTCCCGAGCTGGGATTACAGGCGCATGCCACCATTCCTGGCTAATTTTTGTATTTTTAGTAAAGAAAGGGTTTCACCATGTTGGCCAGGCTGGTCTCAAACTCCTGACCCCAAGTGATCTGCCCACCTCAGCCTCTCAAAGTGCTAGGATTACAGGCGTGATCCACCGCATCCGGCCGTCTGTATACATATAGTTTTAAAAGCTGATTTAATCATGTCCCTTCTGTCAAGAGAATGGAATAAATAGACTATGTGTGGAATGTGTTCATGGTGTACTCTATTGCTTTGAGGCTGGTTACTCTTATTATGTTATTACTGCTCATTCTTGAATGGGCGATTTAATCAGAGGTTTTTAAAATAAAAGAACACAGCGAAGGTTCTGCATATAGAGTTTTCCCAGTTTCACAACATGGAGCTATTTAGCATAGGTGTTTCTATAACTGTTACAACACTGCCAGCTTTTGATTTTGTTTATAGTGCCGTGGGGATCCACTGCAGCCTGTGGCATCACAGACAAGCCAGCATCTGGCTTCGTGAGATGGGAGAAGAGAATTCTACTTGTAGAGTACTAAAACATTTGCTAGCACAAATCTGCTCAGGATTTCCTTTTCTCCCTCCCCATGGTAATTTTGTTATTCTCCATTTATACAAATTGTACATAGATCAAAAACCCATTTATTGAAGAATCACAAACAGCAAAGTGAGAAATCTAACTTAAATGAATAAGCCCATTCTTTGCCCAAACACAATGATTTCCCCTAAAGTATGTTTAGGGGAAATCATTTTTTTGTGTGTGTTCTTTTTCTTAATTCATGCAGTTTGGCATTATCTAACATTTGGTTTTTCCTTCATTATGCTGAGAAACATTTTAGTAATCTTATATAGTTCTCTGATAATTTCTTTCTTTCAGTGGTCATGTTGAGAAGCTATGCCTTTTTCATCCTTTATAGAAGTAATATTCTTTGAATACACTATTCTTGCTATTCTTCTAATATCTATAAAAATATGCAAAAGTGGTAATTAAATATTTATAATAAAACATTGTACTACAAATTTTCATTGGCGTGAATTAGAAGCCTATCCCTGAGTATGATTCCATTGGTCAATATGGTCATTATATATATATCTATTTTCCTATATTACTTTGCTCTAATTGTACTATGATTTATTTCTATAATTTCACATACTTAGTTCTTCTACATGTAAATTATATATGAGTTACATTTTATGTTTTGAATATTTATAAATAAACACAAATCTATAATTTTCTTTGACACAAATTTTTTCCAGTTATAAAAACACAAATACTATGAAATAAAGCAGAATCACTTCAGTGCCAGTTCAGTAGATCCTTCTCAGTGGCTGTAAGAGGCATTTTCTTGTTTATTGACACTTTATGGCATAAGTTTTTGGCTTAGATTCTTTATAAAATGGATGCAACTGTCAGTCCAAGAAACATGTCTTTTCTACAGACATGTTTAGTTTGATTTTACAGTGTTTAAAATAGTGCAACTAACATTCAAAAGTTGCAAGATTTCACTTAAACATGTAAAAATAAGGCTTCTCTTGAAAAAACAAATCGGAAATGCTGGTGGTAATAGATCCTGATTTTAACCTGGTAACACTTAGCTGCAGTTGGATGACAATGTTTACTTTAGTTAGTTGGCAGTACCCACCATATTCTCTGGTCATGTGAATAGCATAGTGAATGCTTACAAACTTCACCTCAGCCTTTTGAGGGTTTTTTAAAATTTTTATTTATTTATTTATTTTTCTATTTAAACAAACAACAAGGCCCCAGTAGAGTCCTGAGTTTGGGAATCCTGTCCAAACAGATTTTGTTTATTATCTTTTTTACTTTATTTTTGCTTTTGCTTTTACATAGTCTAAGATAAGTGTCCTTCAGTTCAAACAATCAGAGGTGTTCTGGTCAAGCTTCCTGAAAAGTTAGATGAAACTTTTATTCATAAGATCATAATTCACTCTATTTTCCTTTAATTTTTATACAATTATTCTTATACAAACCATTCATTAATAAAAATATACTGTAAAAATTTAAAATTTAAAAATACTGTTTCATTCACAAAGAACATTTTGATGTAATATATTCCAGATCACTCATATAGGATAAAAAATATTTAAAACAGACTTTTAACAGTCAGTAATATGCTGATAATATTACATATATATTTATGTATAAATGAATATTTATTTATTTTTTTAAATGATTATAGTCTAGTGACTAATTTACAACATATGTTTACAATGAAAATATAAGCCCATTCGATGCCAAAATAATACATGACTACATTATCATTTTAATGGCTATATAATATTCTATTTCATGGATATTAAAAAGAATTACTACCATGGACTACAATGGGTCTTCCGTTATGGGCATTCAGATTCCATGGACGTTTTTGCTATTACAAACATTGCTTCCTGGACATCACTAATGCAGGAATTTCCCAGCTGTGCTTAATTATTACCTGGAGATAAATGCTTGATGAAATTTAGCCAGATGAAAGTATCCATATTTTTAAGACTCTAATGTCTCTTATCACATTGCACTTAGAAATATTACAACGATTCATACTTCTACCAACAGCATATGAGGAAACCAATTTCGCCTCACCACATAGTGGTATTAGCATTCCATTAACAGAGATGTATTCACTTAATGAGGTTTTAGAATACAGAAAACTAATTTGTAAATAGCAGTCCCAATGTTATTTCAGCACAGAGATGTGTCCATTAAAGTCCATGGTGTCCCATCATTCATTTGGCATCAGTGCTATGGCAGAGTGATCAATGCCCCGTGACCTAGGGTGAGTTCTGGAGACAGTCTGCCCGGATTTAACTCTAGCATTACTGCTTACTAGCAGTACTATTTGAATTGCAGACTACTTATTTTGTCTCTTTTTTATGGTTTTAGACAATGCAAAATATCTTACAATAAGAGTAAGTAAAATGGAAAAATTTTGTAAGATTATATTATCATATATCATTTACTTTCCAATGAAGTAGGTAAGGACTAGTTTGCATATCTAAAACAGTATCATTCAGAATTATATTATTAGCAAACATGAGTTAGATTCAAACCAAGGTCTCCATGCTTCAGAAGCCAGTTCTATTTTTTTATTTTTATTTTTTTTTTGAGACTGAGTCTCGCTCTGTTGCCCAGGCTGGAGTGCAATGGCGCAATCTCTGCTCACTGCAACCTCTGCTTCCTAGGTCCAAGCAATTCTTCTGCCTCAGCCTCCCGAGTAGCTGGGATGACAGACATCCACCACCACACCCAGCTAATTTTTGTATTTTTAGAAGAGATGGGGATTCGCCATGTTAACCAGGCTGGCCTCCCAAAGTGCTAGACTACAGACATGAGCCACCATGCCCAGCTGCTAGTTCTATGTTTTGCATCTGCATTGATGTTTCTCCTTGTAATATTTAGGACTTCATTTTTAAATACATACACAATTTTAACAAAACTGAAGAGAGTTTCAAAAGATTTACAACAGATTTTAAAAGTTTCATCATATGCTGGTAATATTGCCTACTTAATGTTAACTAACAATTAGTGAGTTATTTTGCATTAATTTATAAAAATGTGAAACATTCTTAAGACTTTTTAAAGCAATTGCTTTAAAAATTTTTCTCAGTTTTAAATTTTCAAATACATTCAAACATTTAATTAGACATACTTAGGGTCTGAAAAAGAAAGAAAGCAATCAGTAGTGCATCTTTGACAAAAAGGAAAAGTTAGTAAATTGAATACAAGATAAAGACTTAGTAGAAGAAAAAGATTATAAGTATTCCTTAGAAATTCACTACCATTATGTTAGCCCCTAATCAGGTTTAGTTTTTTAAATTTACATTTACAATAACTAAAGTTAAATTAAATGAAAGCTTCGTTTCTCAAATTCACTGGCCATATTTTAAGTTCTCAATTGCCATATGTGGCCAGTATGTACTGCATTGGACAGTGCAATTACAGAGTATTTTACATAATTGCAGGCGCATTTTATTGGAACACAAAACAGCATTTAATGGGGGAAAAGTATCACACCTTTCATAGTCAAAATGTCATTGCCAAGTCATCACTTTTTTCAGAGTTCTTTTCTCAAGAAAAGTGCAAGAAATAAAACAGCGACGTAAATACAGTGCACATTAGAAAAACAGTTCAAGGTGGTATAGATAGGTAGACAGAGGATGGATAGAGATAGACAGGTAGAAATATGAAATTACAGTGTAGAATAATTTTGATAATTAAATAAAATCAATATAATAGTGCATGTAAAATGTAGCTGGTATAATATAACTATTTTTAAAAATGGGAATTATTTTTAATACTATTTACTGAAAGTGACTAAAATACAATTCTTGAGATTCAATTAACTAGATGAAATGAAAGTTAAAAGAAATTTATTCTAGGCCTAAAGCTCCATTACCATGTGACAGCAAATGCCATATTTTTTTCCATAGTATTTTATGGGTGGAAAATTCAAACCTGTAAGCAAATGTGACTTCTATCAAAGATACTGTATTGGAAGGATGGAAAGGGCATCCATGGCTCTGATTCACTACTGGCTTCAATGGTAACATCAATACTGTGGATGAACTAATATAAACTGGCTTCAGCTAAACATCTGACTTAAAGTCAGAATTAGGCCTAGATCCCAGATTTTCTGACAAGCTCTGACAAATAAATACTCTGATTATATTTTTGGCCTCTGCAGCATTATGAATAATTTGTCAATTCTACATATATTATTTGTCTAGTATGTGATAAGCATTCTGTGGAAATGAAAAATATCTGTCTTTATGGGGCTTATATATTTATGGAGCAGCAGTCAAATTGGTAAGCAACATTTGTAAATAAATTAATGAGATAATTTTAGATTATAGTCTATAATGCACTTTCAGATATAGTAACATTAGGATCATACAACACTTAACCTAAGGCTAATAAACCTTCAAGGATTTGACTAAGCTCACACGTCATTCAGTGGTAGATCTGAGTGTCTACCCTGAGAGTTTTAACTGCATGCATGCATGATACTTTTCTTAGTCTGTTATAACAAAATGCCTATACTGAGTGGCTTATGCACAAGAAAAACTTATTTCTCACAGTTTTGGAGGCAAGAAAGTCCAAGATCAGGATACTGGTAGGGCAGATCTGATGTCTGGTGAGGGCACTGTTTCTTTTTCATAGGCTGTGCCTTCCAACTGTGTCCTCACATGGTGGAAGGGATGGGCTGGCTCCTTGGGGTCTCATTTATAAGGGCACTAATCCTACTCATCAGGGCTTTGTCCACATTACCTAATCACCTCCCAAAGGCCACACCTCCTAATACCATCATCTTGGTGGTGAGGTTTTAACATGAATTTTGGAGGGACACAAATATTGAATCTATAGCAGTATTCTAGTATGATAATATATTTAATTTCAAGATAAGGCATCTGAAAGAAATCATTAAAGATCTAATTCATATATTAATAGTTTGATTTTCTTTTTTGTTGTTGTTGAGACGGAGTCTCGCTCTGTAGACCAGGCTGGAGTGCAGTGGCGCGATCTTGCTCACTGCAATCTCCGCCTCCCAGGTTCACGCCATTCTCCTGCCTCAACCTCCCGAGTAGCTGGGACTATAGGCACCCGCCACCATGCTTGGCTAATTTTTTGTACTTTTAGTAGAGACGGGGTTTCACCGTGTTAGCCAGGATGGTCTCGATCTCCTGACCTCGTGATCCGCCTGCCTCGGACTCCCAAAGTGCTGGGATTACAGGCGTGAGCCACCGCATCTGGCCTAGTTTGATTTTCTTAAAGGAAGATAAATATAAGTTACACAAATCTTTTCTTGTTCAGTGCCTTAAAATCTCCCTAAATGAAAATTTATAATTTAACTGGGTAGTAAACTTTGTGATTTTGCAACTCCAGCATTCAAGGCAATACTGTATCTAAGGAAGAAAATCAATTTTAATGTAATTTTATTCTTTTTGCTTATTTCTGAGGTCTTTAGTCGCATAGCAC
Organism: Theropithecus gelada; assembly: GCF_003255815.1. NCBI lineage: Eukaryota > Metazoa > Chordata > Mammalia > Primates > Cercopithecidae > Theropithecus > Theropithecus gelada. Next base: position 42,606,140 of record NC_037670.1, on the reverse strand, counting down.
AAAATTGAGAACCAACCCACACTAGGGTTTAGTTTTGTATTACTAGGTTTTGTGTTTCTTTGACATTGTTTTTTCTTTATCCTCTATTCCTGATTTCATCTTTCTTTTCTGAGATATGTTCCAAATACACTGATGTTTTCTTTCTTCCAAGTCATTTGCTACATATATATGTGTGTGTATATATATATGTGTATGTGTGTATATATATATCCTTGAAATAGACATTATTTTTATTAAAAAATACATTCTTGTAGTTATAACTATATAAAGAGTATTTTGTTCTTCAGTATTAGGCTTAGAGGGACTTATTTTATTCTAGGTCTATTATCTCTAAGAAATACCTAAAATATAAGAAAAACTTCTCACAGGCAAAAGACAAAACACTCTGCCTCAGTCTGAAGCCCTGAAACTGGATGCACATCCACAGCAATTGATAAGGTTCAGTCTTTCGATATTTCTGAGAATAACAGAACACACCCAGTTAGCTTCTGTGTTAGTTTCCTATTGCTGGCATCACAAATTATCATGTACTCAGTTGCTTAAAACAATGCATGTTTATTATTTGTTCCATTCCGGTTCTGTAGGTCAGAATTGTGACACTGGTCTCAGGTGTCAATAGTGCTGTATTCCTTTCTGGGGACTCTAGAGAATCTGTTTCTGGCTCTTTCAGGTAGTTGGCAGAATTCAGTTCCTTGAGGCTGTAAACTGGTGATTGTTCACAGAGTCCAGAAACATCCATCCCTTGGCTTATGGCTCCTTTTTCTTTGAAGCCAGCAGAGGTAGGCTGAGTTTCTCTCATGCTTAGAATCTCTCTTGCCTCTTATTCTGGGGCATCTCTCTAACTCAAGCTCCAGAATGTTCTTTGGTTTTGAAGAGTTTTTGTGATTACGTTGGAATCCATTGTATAACCAAGGATAATCACTTCATTCTCAAAATCCCTAATCACATCTGCAGAGTTCCTTTAGCCATATAACACATTCACAGGTGTCAGGGATTGAGGAATTGACATCTTAAGGTTGACGAGTTCATTATTTGGCCTACCAGAGCTGCTGCTGCTTATTTGTTTATTAATAAGTAAACAGACTTTAATTTTTAGAGTAGTTTTGTATTTATGAAAAATTGAGGAGAAAGTACAGAGTTTCCATACATCCTTCTCCACTCTACCCTCCTCCTCCCCAGTTTTTCCTGTTACTAACATTTTGCTTTAGTATGGTACATTTGTTAGCATTGATGAACAAATATTGATATTATTAACTAAAACCCATAGTTTAACTTAGAGTAAACTCTTTGTGGCATACAGTTCTATAGGTTTTGACAATTATATAATGTCATGTATACACATTGCAATTATAAAACAGAATAGTTTCATTCCCCACTGCTCTAACTAGTCATCCCTTCTTTCTTTTTCTCAATTTCTAGCAACTGCTGACCTTTTTATTGTGACTGTAATTGTGCTTTCCCCAGAATCTCATATAGTTAGAAACAAACAGCATGTAGTGTTTCCGAACCTGTTTCTTTCACTTGGCAGTAGGCATTTAAGATTCCTCCATGTATTCTTTGTGGCTGGATTGTTTATTTCTTTTTATGGTTGAATAATATTCCATGAAATGTATGCACCCCAGTTTATCTATTCACCTATTAAAAGACATTTTGATTGCTTCCAAGTTTTGGCAATTATGAACAAAGCTGCCATAAATATTCATAGATAGGCTTTTGTATGGACATAAGTTTTCAACTCATTTGGGTACATACCAAGGAGCACAATTGCTGGATCATATGGTAAGACTATTTTTAGCTTTGTAAAGAACTGCCAAGCTGCCTTACAATGTGGCTGTAGCATTTTGCATTCCCATCAGCAATTAGTGAGAGTTCCTGCTGCCAGCATTTGTTGTTATCAATGTTGTGGATTTGAGCCATTCTAATAGGTGTGCCATGGTATCTTGTTTTAATTTTCCATTATTTTAAATGTCATGTCATGTTTAACATCTTGTCATATGCTTACTTGACATCCGTATACATTTTTGCACCGCCTCTTCTTCAAGAAATAAAACAATTCACTTATTTTCTGAAAAATAAGTAAATGTAATTTTATGTGCAGATTAGTCACACATACTTGTTAGAGCCTACATGGGGATTTCAAAAAGACAGAATCCTGAATCATACAAACCTCTCCCAAATACATCACGACCAGCTTTAAATCAACAGCAAAGAGTTCCTAGAGGCAAAAGCAGGAAGATTGTGAGGAAGGCTACAAATTTGACAAACTCTACAATAATAGAAGAGAGAGTGACAGGAGAAGATGCACGGAGCACCAAAGAAGAGGGTAGCAATGCCTGGATGGCTGGTGCTGGAATGTTTACTGTACAAAGATCTGCAAGAGAACTCAGCAGGTAGTGTGGCTTCTCTCTACTAAGGATGGAGGCACTAGCTATTCCACCAGAGCAGACTAGAGAACACACAGGCTCCCTGGCTCATCACTTACCACAGAAGTATATACTTATAAAGTTGATGCTGCTTTATATACTGTTATACAAAAGCTCTGCCTGAAAAGAAACCAAAGATTTGAAGAACAATACCTAAAATAGGTAACCTAAACTTAAGAGCAATTACTGAAGGAGACAGGTGGAAATGTTAACAACCATCGCTACATAACAGCAGCACTGAAGGACAGTCCATTACAGTTTCTTAGACATCATTTTCTAGTACTACAGCAATAAAAGATACGATCATAATTTAGAAGTCCAAAAGAGGAATTGAAAAAGAGAAAACACAGGGACTTGGAAGTTCAGGTGGAAGAAATATATTCAAAACAGAGCCAATTATGAAGAGTGAGAAATTAGAAAGAAGAAGAAATATACAAGACTTGGAAGACTTCTTGAGAAGACTTCATGTATGTGAATTTTTGCAGATACTAGAAAATAAAGAAGAGAATGAAAAACAAAAAATAAAGAAAATGTACGTGTCATCAGTGATATCAGATCTGCATCTCCAGAGTAAAAGTTTGCATGTGCTGAAAGGCAGAATTGATGAAGATATACACCTCTTGGCATGTTTTGGTAAATCCTCTAATTCAAATTTTACAAACTTTCAGAAGAAAAAAACACAGTATTTGTGGAGGAAAAAGAATTGGACTGGACTTGAACTTCTTAACTAAAATACTGAATGCTATAAACAAGTGGACAATGCTACATATTTTTGTAGTTACATTTAAATTGAGACGAATAGGCTGATAAATCATGTACCTTATTTGCTAACTTTTTCTAATGGAAAAGATAAGATATATATGACAAGGAAAACATAGTGACGGTCAATTAAAAGAACTATGCTTCCAAATAAAGCTTTAACGAGTCTTCTTGGAGTGGGAGTGGGGAAGCTTATACACTTAACTATTCACCTCTGGGCAAACAAAGAAGAGAGTGATAAAAATCATTAGAGAGGCTTAAATGTGTTTTTAACCTGAAATATACGTTTTAAATGTAAGCTTGGACACCTTGGTTCAATTGTTATGAAACAAAGCAAATAAACATATCGTGCAAGATATGATTAGCTATATCAGAGAATGAGTAACAACCAGACCTCACGACAACTCACACAGTATGACGAGAACAGCAAAGGGGAAATCTGATCCCACAATGCAATCACCTCTCATGAGACCTCTCCTCCAACACTGGGAATTACAACTCAACACGAGATTTGGGTGGGGACATAGAGCCAACCACATCAGGGTATTTGTCTAAGGGCAACAATAATAACAAAATTGTTGGTTCTGTTTTTAAGAGACATATGGCAATTGGGTAGATAAGTCATAGCCTCTGCCTTACTCGATATGTAAGAAACCCTTTTAATTACGACAGAGAATGATAAAGAGTGCCCCAGTTGAAATTTTGGGGGATATATCTATAGAGAAAATACAATAACAAAATTTAAAAATGAACAATAATCATGCAAGTATATTAAAACAGTGGTAATTAATTTAAGATAGCTTTCAGTGAATTATGCACAAACAATTAAAAACTGATAAAAACTCATTATTGGGGAAGGTCTGAGTGTAGTCAGAAAAACTTTCTGGAGAGCCACTTGGCACTATCTAATGAAGTTAAGAAAGGTACAAATCATATTTCCACTGATGATTTGATCCCCTAAGGCATAAATCAAATAATATTATGAAGATACATGTACTCCAAAGTTAATCACAGCAATAACATACAATAGTGAAAAATTTGAAGAAAAAATTATAATTATTAAAGGGGGTTAGTAAATACACATAAAGAAGTCATTGCAAATATATACATGTACATGCATCTATGCATATCGTGTCAGATATGTAAGCTTCTGATTACAGGGTACTGTTAAAGAGTACAAACTGCATATATGATAAGACACTGTATTTCTTTAAAACATAAATTTATATTTTTATTTATTAATGAAGAATGTAAGTCTAGAAAGTGTATGTGCCAAAATGTTAACAATATTTAATTTCATTTTTATGTATTTTATTGTCTGATTTTTAAATTTATATTATGTTTGTAACAATGAAGTATAGATATATTCAGGGTAAAATTATGCTTGTTTAATATTCTTGGCATAATACTAGAAGAAATTTACAAAAAGGTAAAAAAAATTTTTCTTGTATTTGAAAAATGTTTCATAATATTTATTTTGTCTTTTTCTTCTTTTGGTACTTAAGAAAGAATATCTTAACCCTAATCTTCTAAGCAATAGAAATAAGCTATCGAAATATAGGAAGACAACTGTTTTGACAAATCAAGCTATCTTGTATTTAAAGCAAAATTAAATAAAGACAAAAACAGTTTTTTATTTTATATTTAAGTAGGTTTTATTTTGTGTTTAAATAGTTATACAAAGTTACATTTTCAAAATTGGTGTCTGACAGATACCTATGTTTTCAGAATAATCATATAATTGACATATATTTGATAATCACCTAAATGTTCTATGATTGAAAATTTGAAGACACGGAAAAATAGACTTTAAAGCCCAATAATTGTATTTTGAAAGGTATAGAAAAACATAGATCTAAAAATTTTTTTATTTAAAAATATTCTTAATTAATATTTTATGCCTTAGCTTATAATTAGTCGATTTCCCAGCTCAAATGACCTACGCAATTTTTTGGTCTATCCCCACATGTGTATCTCTTTCACTGTTTACACTATAGTGTACTGCATTCTTATTTAACTTACATACAAATTTTACTATAAATATGGCCATAGGCCCTGCTTTAAGCACTTCTCCACTGAAAAACAACCTATGCTTAAAAAAGAAAACGAAGATTAAAATTTTAGGTAATTATTTTCTTGTTTTTCATTAGTTTTTTCTAAAATAAATTTTGTTGTGTACATTTAAGATATACAGGAAGCTGTGGGATACACATAAAGAGTAAAAAGGTGACTATAATGAAGCAAATTAACATATTCATCATGTCACGTAGGAACTCTTTTTGTTTGTTTTTGTGGCAAGAGAAACTAAAATCTAGTCATTTAGGATTAATCCCATATACAGTACAATTTTTGTTCATTCAGACGTTTCTATAATGTGCACAGGTAATACCTTCTTCTGTTTCAAAGTCAACTCTAAAAAGGGTAGACAGTTAATATTTCCCTGTTCATATCTGCTTCCAAACCACCTGGTTTCCTTCCTTCCTGGGGAATTCAAATTATCCCTTTTTTAAAAAGTAAACTTTCAGAGCTATTTTATGCAACAAGGAAACACGCATACATGTTTTTTCTCCTCTTTCAAGAAAACAGTATCGTTCACACTGTTCTGCACCTTGGTTTGTAACTTAATATTCATAGGAAATCATTCCATATCAATACCCAAAGGACTTACTCATTCTTTTTCATAAACACACTTTATCTATGTGAGAATGTATCAAATCTGTTTCACCAGATCCCTAAAAATGACATTTAGTTTGCTTCCAATTATTTGGAAGACATATTTGCTTCCATTACAAATAAATGCTACAGTAAATAGCCACATAAATAGTCATTTCCCACGTATCTTAGTATATTTATACGATAAATTTCTGGAAGCAAACTTTCTGAGTCAAAGGATACATTCTTGTTACTTTAAGGTTTAGTATAAATTATCTTAAAAGACAAAAAAAAAACCTTTATTCTTTTAAATGGAAAAATAATTATTTTCCTTTATCAGCATATGACTTTTATCAACCATTGATGCAAGATAAATGTACACATATCTCATAGCTACTCTCTCAGTTTCACCCTTGTTTTACTTCTTGCTTCTTTAAAAACGGAGTCTCGGAGTGGATTTTGAAATTTATTTATATATGCACAAATAACTGAATAATCTGATCATGGCTTAAAATTTAGAAGAAAGTCAAGATGGAAGTATCTTTCAACAAGTCAGAAACCTTAAATTAAATAAACTATTTGAATTCATTGAATCTGTAATGCATCATCAAATGATGGAAAATAGTTTCTTTTGGACAGGAAAGAGCAACTGAAGCAGAGTCCTTTTGCCAGACATGAATTCCCAAGGGATGTATTCATTACTTTGTTGCTTATACAAGGCCATAGAAACCAACTCTCCTACAATAAAGATCTTTGCAGCAGGCTCCTGTGAAACATCAGCTTTGCAACGTTTGGCCAAGCTCCCATTCCCCGCTTATAGCTCACATCACACAACCAGTCTTTCAATTACATTTATTCATGTAATAAATAAGTGAAACACATGCATTTTTCTTTATGTTATTTTTCATTCATAAGAATATTTCTAAGGCATTTATTATTAGTATTTGGTTCCTAATGTTTTACTAATAAGAAATCATGTTGTATTTCATGAAGCTTCTTTGATTAGCAATTTTATTTATATTCCAGGGTGTCTATGTCACTTATAACAGAGCTACCCAGTAAATAACCAGATGGAATCATCTGGTTATTTGTATATTAACCAGTGTCAGAGTTTTAATAGTAAAATTATTTCCTTGCACAATGTGGCAGTAATAGAGTCAAACTGTGGCTTAAATAGCCTTCTTAATGGAGCTTTCAAGAGAACTGCGAGGATTTTTAAAAATTTAGTTTGTGACATGCCTAATACATGTATTATGTGTGTTGGTCTTTCCACTGCAACAGAAAGAAAGGCCAATACATTTCTAAATTGTATATTAAATATTTATAAACTTTTCTAAAGGTGTGAAATAAAAAGTATCTGGTCAATTCCCTTCACTGTAAATTCAGCTTATGTTCCTACTTACGGTGCTGCCGCAGCACCCTAGCCCCAGGTCTCACACTAAATGCTTACTTGCAGATCCACCTAGGTAAATCCCTGTAGAGGGAAGAGCTTCCCCTGGTCTTCTCCACAAGCATTTCTTTCAAAGTCCTGGTGTAGGAGTCACACATGATTGCCAGTGTTCCAGATAACAAACTTCTTATTTCCATTACCCTTAGAAGGGAATACATTTATCATCCTAAATGATACTAAGTTACTAAATGATACTGAGAACATTTATCATCCTAAATGATATTAACATTAAGCTTCTATAGCAATTTTGTAGAGGTCAGTAGTAGGCATAGTTTGGAATATACATGTATACATTTAGGTGTGTCAGTAGAAGGTTTGTGATAATATCAGTTTGATTTTAGATGATGCTGATGTGAATCAGGAGATAATAGGAAGAATTGCAGTCATGCATATGTTATTTTCAAGGTTATATTCTAATGCTCCAATTTTGAAAATAGTCACTAGTGTCTGGTAAGTCTACTTTTCATGTGTTATCAACCAACATACATTTAAATTTTACATAATTATCAGCAACACACAAACACAGACGCATACAATTAGTGTAAAAACAATGTTGATGGTTTCTGTTAACTCGTTTGATGTTAGATCATTTCTTTTCAAGTATTCTTCCCTACTTTGACAGTTGCTTTATTTTTACCAGGAAACAACAATAACGACAATTCACTATCAATCGCCCCTTTCTCCTGCCATTTTATTCCCATTTTAAGGAAACTTGCATGGGAAGGAATGGTACAGGTGAAAAACAGAGGAAGAAAAAAAAATAAAGGAAGAGAGATAAGACTTAGAAGGGGCACGAGGAAGAAGGTTATAAGAATAGAAGACAAAAGAAACCAAAAATTTGACATGAGGAAATTTTCTATAATCTCCAGAAAGTAGCATATAACTTTTTGTGGGGGGAGGGGTTGCATTATTTTTTAACAGAAAAATTTTGAAAATGTTTAATATAGGAGAAAAAAATACTGAAATAATTCTGCAAGTCTAAAAATAGTTATGAAAATATGGATTTTACAAATTAGTAAAACATCATAATTTAATACCCTGAATAGGAAGATAATCTAATGGAGAATGTAGACGTTAAAACAAAAACAACTAAAATAAGGAAATGGTAGAAATGCTTGGGGTTAATGAGAAAGATATTTAACAAATATAAAATAAATTCTGTATGTTGAAGACAGACATAATTTGCTAAATTATTGATTTATTTAAAGCTAAACAAGATTAATTTCAAGAGAAAACACTTAAATTAATTTAGATAAAATGAATGCATTAAACTGTGCCAAGAATTCACATTTCCCAAGACAGCCTATAAATTCACATGGAAAGAAAGAAAAATGTCTTGGGTTTATCTTCCATCACATAATGTGTCAAAGGACAAAAGAGAAATTGGTACATTATTGTGAGAGGAAAGGTTTACGGTGTAAAAATTAAAAACAAAACCACTTTGCTCTTCCCACGTGAAGGTAATCAAATGATACTCTTTAGATACGCAGATCTCAGAAAATGTATCATCCACATAAATTTCATGAAAAAACATTCCATCCGCAAAGTCATATTCTAGTCAAGTAAGGTTTTTTACAAAAATGAAAACAAAGGCGTAGTATAAAATTACTGTTGGAGAATATTGAAAGCAGCTACATATATAAACAAATACAACATATAAATAATCATTATATATGCCTACAAATGAAAATCCAAATACCAGATGTCAACACAACCTTGAAGCTGATAAACTTAACAAGCTGGGAAAGATATTTAAATATAGTACCATTTTACCTTTACATAAATGATAGGCAACAGTAATTTTATTGTATTATGTAAATATTTAAAGAAACATAGATTTAAGTACATATTTTTCTTTTTTTTGTTTGTTTTATAGAATTTTTTTATTTCCAAAAATAACACATCATCAGGCAAAAATTCAAATACATCATGGTGTGTAAATGAAAGGACACAAAGATAGATGTGTACCCGCCCCCCCCACTACACCCTTTGTTCTGCTCTCTAATCTTTGCACATACCAGAGATTTCGTAAGTTCTGTGAGTACCTGTTTTTCTGCACGTACCAGAGATTTTGTAAGTTCTGAGGCAAAGTCACAAGACGTGTTTAAGTAAGATAAACTCTTGCTGCCATAAACCTGCTCTCCCGCCTCAAAGGTTGAACCGAAATATCAGAAATGGCAGGAACCAATCATAGTTAGCCAAATCGCCTTGTTCAAACACTAGTCAATCATATATCTGATTTGTATAATAACTCTATGCCCACTTTTCTTAGACTATTTAACACTGCTCAGAGCTCAGTGGGGGAGCTCTCCTGTCTGTCTCGTTTCGCGAGCGAGTGAGAGTTCCAGGTTCGAACCTGTAATAAAGATCCTTGCTGCTTAGCTTTGACTCTGGACTCTGGTGGTCTTCTTCGGGGAATAAACGGTCTGGGTATAACATAAAGACATGGTTAGTAATCTGTCATTCACACATAATTTCACACCCAACCTGTAATAAATACGCGTCTATCTTTATATTTCTTTTCATAAATGTGTATAAAAAATTGAAAGTGGAAGTCACAAGAATAATCTTATTGGAGTTGATGTTCTCCAATAACACAACAAAATAAATGTTTTATGAACATTAGTATATTGGTAGGAATTCCACTCCAAGTGAAGTAAGGTCCAGGAATTTCTCCTCAGTGATATTGAATCAAGCTTGAAAGGCCAAATTGATAACTCTTCTTCATGAGAAGTCTCAAGAGAAATTTAAAAATGTTGTAAATTAAATAAAAATTAAAATATGGGAGTTTTCAAAATTTGTAGGATGCAACAAAACAGTGCTTAGGGAGGAATTTATAGCATCGAATGAACGCATTAGAAAAAAGAAAGATCAGCATTCAATAACCTAAGCTTCTGCCTTGGAGAAGAGAAAGAAAGAAAGAGCAAGTTAGGTTACAGAATACAGAAGAAATAATGTGAAAAAAACAACAGAAATCAATGAAAGTCAAAATAAGAAAATCAAAAACTGATTCTTTGAAAATATTTTAAAAATTGTAAAACCCTAACCCGGCTAACGAGACAAAATGTGAGGAAAAAAAGGAGTCTTTACTCCTTAAGGCATAGCTCGTGCAATGGGACCAGAAAATTAAATTCAAAATATACAGATTTGAAAAAAAGAAATAAAATTTTCTTTATTTGTAGATAAAATGATTGTTTACGTAAAAATCTTAAAGAATTGCATAAAATCACAAACAAAAAATCTTGGAATTAATAAGTGAGTACAGCAAGGTTGCAGAAAATAATGTTAATATAACCAAAGTTGATGACTTTCCAATGTACCAGCAATGAATAATGGGAATTTAAATTACAAACAAAACAAACAAATCCAACGGTACTATTAACACTGGCATCAAAAAAGGAAATACTCAGTCGTAAAGCTAACAAAGTATGTATAGGACCTATATGTGGAAAACTATTATACAAATTTCTGATGAAAGAAACTGTAGAAGGTGAGGCTAGGCATGTTGGCTCACGCCTGTAATCCCAGCACTTTGGGAGGCTGAGGTGGGTGGATCCCTTGAGGCAAGAGTTTGAGACCAGCCTGGATAACATAGCAAAACTCTGTTTTTACAAAAAATAAAAAAATTAGCTGGGCGTGGTGGTATGTGCCTGTAATCCCAGCTACTCGGGAGGCTGAGGCAAAAGAATCGCTTGAACCAGGTTGCACTGAGCTGAGAACGCATCACTGCACTCCAGCTTGGGTGACACAGAGAGACTCAAGAAAAAAAAAAAAAAAAAAAAAAAAAAACAACCCAACGGTGCTGGAGGAATTAAAGACACACACACAGAAGTAGAGAGGTGTGAAGTGGGAAATCAGGGGTCTCACAGCCTTCAGAGCTGAGAGCCCCGAACAGAGATTTACCCACATTATTTATTAACAGCAAACCAGTCATTAGCATTGTTTCTGTAGATATTAAATTAACTAAAAGTATCCCTTATGGGAAAAGAAGGGATGGGCCGAATTAAAGGAATAGGTGGGGCTAGTTAACTGCAGCAGGAACATGCCCATAAGGCACAGATCGCTCATGCCATTGTTTGTGGCTTAAGAATGCCTTTAAGCGGTTTTCCGCCCTGGGTGGGCCAGGTGTTCCTTGCCCCGATTCCCCGTAAACCCACAACCTTCCAGCATGGGCGTTAGGGCCATTATGAGTATGTTACAGTGCTGCAGAGATTTTGTTTATGGCCAGTCTTGGGGCCAGTTTATGGCCAGATTTTGGGGGGCTTGCTCCCAACAAAAAAAAAAAAAAAAAGAAAAGAAATTGAAGAAGATTGAAGATGTAATTACATAAAGATTTTCCGTGGAGGTACCTGTTCACATTTCTGAAAACACTATATATACGAAATGAACAATTAAATAAGTGATAGCAGATGGTAGAAGCTATGGTTTTCTTTATTGGAGTAGGAAGTGGCGGGGGCTCGAGTGATCCATACTGATATAATTTGGTGGTGTGTCCTTTCCAAATGTCATATTAATATGTGATCTCCGTCATCTCCAGTGTTAGAGGTGGGCCTGGTGAAAGGTGTTTGGGCCAATCAGATGGATCCTTCTTGAATGGTTTATTGCTATTGTCACGGTAATCAGTGAGTTTTTCCTGTATGAATTGGCCTGAGATATGGTTGTTTAAAAGAGCTTGGCACCTCCTCCCTCTCTCTCTTTGTCTCTCTCAATAGGTGATATGCTTGCTCCCCCTTCACCTTCTGCCACGATTGTAAGCTTCCTGAGACTTTCCTAGGAGCAGATGCCAGCACCATGCTTCTCGTACAGCCTGCAGAACTCTAAGCCAAAATAAACTTCTTTCCTTAGTCAATTAACCAGCCTTGGGTATTCCTTTAGAGCAACACAAACAGACTAACACACATATGGTGATAAATTATGGTTGGATAAATTACTATGAATCCATTTTAGTTTAATTAGCTGATTTCACATATAAGTATTTATAGATATATGTATATGTGGTTTAATAGAATGTATTTCAAATATTTTTCTATTTTCTGTATGTGATGTTTTGACATCTTAGAAAACTTTTTGGCTGGGGAGAGACTGCTCTTCCCAAAGCTAGCCAATTTCTAAAGTTAACAAAGAGCTTAGCCAGAGCATCTAATTGATAGCAAATTCACCAATGCAGAGACATGCCTCCTCTAGCCTGTTCACCTCAGAAGGCAATATTCCTGTCTTAATCATCCCAAGGCAAAATACCAGGAAACTAGGAAACCACCCTTAGAGCTTAAAGAAAGCAGAAATCATTCAAACTAGCCAAACCTAACAGTTCATCTTGCCCTGCCCTGCCTTGCCTCAATAAAATCGGTGACCTAAACCTTACTATCACTCCTGTGTCCTGCCTCCTGACCACCTTGGTGTCCTTCCCTTGTTACGTTGTGTGACATGCCGTGTCTCCTGTTTCGTTGGGCTTATGAGTATAATAAACATTTTTTTCCCCAAGTCTCCCCCATGTTTCTTTTTTTGGCAATACCTGACAGATTATCCCATAAATAAATACAAAACATATACATGCATCTATTTCATCACTGTCAGCTGAGAGGTCCTAGAAACAATGACATCTCAGTAGTCATGAGTACACCCAGCTCCCAGATCATGGTTTGTAATACAACTTTCTAATAAATGAAACCAGGGATCTTCAGAGAAATGGCTGATTCTAGAACTCATAGGATATTAACAAGATGAGCAAGGAGAATCCGATAGTACCAGAAAGTGAGGAAGTGTTTAAAATAGATACACACATTAAAAATAATAATAAAAAAATAAAAACTACAAAAACTGTAATATGTCAAAAGACCAGGAGCCAACTGAAACTACCTTCAATGGCCAAAATGAAAAAAAAAATTGAGCAATAAAATAAATAAAATGGCACTGAATTATAACTCAGAGTATAGAGTATATATGTGAGTCCATACTGACAGTAATATGTAAATAACTGAATACATAAATTAAATAAAGGAAAATACACAAATCTGTGCGGAAGAATTGCAAGTAACTTATGTCGTTACAGCACTTTCAAGAAGGGGAGTGTAACTTCTCACTTCTTACATGCAGGCTATGGATAGTAACTCCCTTCCAAAGAGTACAATACTCCTCATAGTGGAGAAATTTCACAAACACTACTTTAGTCACGTTATAAAGTTTAACTTCAGTAATGATAAGTCATATTGAAAATATGTACCTTTTATATATCATGGTAAAAATGGCACTTTACCTCTGTAGTCTTCTTCTAAAAAATATATACAGCTTTAATTTAATCATGAGAACACCACTAGACAAATACCAATTAAGGCAGTTGCGATAAAATCCTGGCCAGTACACCTCAAAACTGTCAGTGATTCTGGTAGGTTGAATAATTGCTCCAAATATTGTCCATCTTCTTATTCCAGGAATTTTGACTATGATATCTTACATGGTAAAAAGGACCTTGTAATAAAATTAAAATAAGGATTCTGAGATTGACAGATTACTCTGGATTATGCAATATTTTATATAATCACAAGAGTCCTTACACTTATTGTATAGCAGTGTAATTACAAGAGTTCTTTTTTTGTTTTGTTTGTTTATTGAAATGGAGTCTCACTCTGTTACCTTGGTTGGTGTGCAGTGGCGTGATCTCAGCTCACTGCAGCCTCCGTCTCCCAGGTTCAATCGATTCTCCTGCCTCAGCTACCCAAGTAGTTGTGATTACAGGCATGCACCACAATGCCGGGCTAATTTTTGTATTTTCAGCAGAGACGGGGTTTCACTGTGTTGGCCAGGCAGGTCTTGAACTCCTGACCTCAAGTGAGCCGCCCACCTGGGCCTCCCACCGTGCTGGGATTACAGCCATGATTCACTGTGCCTGGCCCACAAGAGTTCTTATACGAGAGAGACAAGGTAGTCAAAGTGAGAAATAGGAGATCTGGCAATGGAACTAGAAATTGGAGTGATGTGAAGAAGGGGTCATGAGCTGAGGATTATAGGCAACATAGAGGCCAGGAAACGGAAGGAATGGGAGCCTCCAAGAGGAAATGTCCCTGCTGAAACCTTGACTTTACACCAGTGAGACTAATTTCCAGAACTGAAAGGTTACTTTGCTGAGGTTTGTGGTAGATTGCTACAGCAGCAATAAGAACCTAATACGGTTATAAAACTCAAGAATATCCTGAGACATTGACACAAGCAAGCAGAAGCTAAGGAGATGTGAACACTGTGTAATGTGGTATTCTGGATGAGATACTGGTAGAGAACATAAGGACATTAGGTAAAACTAAGGAAATCTGAACAAAGTGTGGACCTTAATAATAATTATAAATATAGGTTCCTTAATTTTAACAAATGTATCATAATATCGTAAGATGTTAATAAATGAGTACGTGGTGCATGGGAACTCTGGATAATCTTCATAATTATTTTATAAATTTAAAACATGAACGAAGTGATTCTAAAGCAATATATTCTGATGAATAAGATCTAAAATAAAATGACTGAATGAACAAATTAACCACTAAAAACTGAATAAAAAAATAAGCTTATAATAAAAGTCAAACATTAGTAATGTGTCAAAATTGACAGAAATTAATATGCAGAAAAACATGAGTTTTTAAAAATTATAGGACAAAATTTAAGATATCATAGATACAAACTGAAAGAAAACAAGAATTTCATTTGTGTTATTAGACAAAGAAAATAAATGCATGAAAATAAATGTTACAGAACTTGGGATTTTACATAAAATGCTTTATTTAATTATATTTTGGAGGAAGAAAATTTAAACTTAATGAAAAATGTATTTAGAAAATGATCAATCAAAACACTAAATATCAACATTACACATCACTCATGACTTTTAAATTTAAAGTCTTATGTACAACTTTAAAGTAAATTATTAAAAATTTAAATGAAGCACATTATTTTTAAAACAGTAGAAATCTCCAATGTTTACTAAAAAGTTAGACAAATTGCTATAGATTGATTTTTTTTTTTTTTTGTAGTCTGCAAAGGACTACTTTGAACAAAGTTTCCAGTACTAAGTGCTTTTGTGGAAAGTCATTTCAAACACTTATGGAATAGATACATTACAGAAATTGTTCCAGAACAAAGATGGGAAATATCCAAGGTCACTTGGAGGCTAGAAAAACTCTGATAATCAAACCTAAAATAGATGAACTAAAAAGAAGATCGACAGACCATTTAACCATTGTCTTCTATGAAGATGAATGTTGTATTGCTTCTCGGCCTTTTGGCTAAGATCAAGTGAGGATGAATACTGTAATATTTGTGGTAGAATTTTAAGATGGTCCTCAAATTTTCCACTCACCTGCTACATACATAATCCCCAAGACTGTTATCATGATGAATTATTCCCTCATAATTAGCTAATGTTATATGGCACAAATGTTTAAATATAGATTATCCAGGTGTTCCTGAGCACATCACAAAATCTCTTTAAAGCAGACAGGTTTTTTTTGTTGTTTGTTTGTTTTACTGGTAATAGAAAGGTAAGTGAATGATTTGAAGTATGAGAAGGATCTGACAAACTGAAAATGAGGAAGCACACAGTAAGTGTGTTAGTCAGGGTTCTCTAGAGGAACAGAACTAGGTGTGTAGTTCTAAACCTAGAACAGATAGATGTATATAGGAAGGGGAGTTTATTAAGGAGTATTGACTCACATGATCACAAGGCAAAGGTCCACAATAGGCCATCTGCAAGCTGAGGGGTCAGGAAGCCCTCCCGAGTCCCAAAACCTCAAAAGTAGGGATGCCAACAGTGCAGCCTTCAATCTGTGGCCCAAGGCCTGAGAGCCCTTAGCAAACCACAGGTGTAGGTCCAAGTCCAAAAGCTGAAGAACTTGGAGTTCATTGTTAGAGAGCAGGAAGCATCCAGCACAGGAGAAAGATGGAGGTCAGAACACTCAGCCAGTCTAATTCTCCCATGTTCCTCTGCCTGATTATATCCTAGCCACGCTGACAGCTGATTAGATAGTCCCCACCCAGATTGACAGTGGGTCTGTCTCTCGTAGTCCATGGACTCAAATGTTAATCTCACCCCCACAGACTCACCCAGGAACAATGCTTTGCATTTTTCATCCCGTCAAGTTGACACTCAATGTTAGCCATCACAGTAAGGACTCTAGAAGCTGAAAGTGTCTAACAGCTGACAGCAAGGAAATAGGGACTTCAGTTCTACAAATGCAAGGAACTGAATTCAATCAACAAAAGGAATGAACTTGGCAGATAATTTTTTTCCAAACCCTCAAATGAAACCTGAGTTCAGCCAACATCTTAATTTCAACCTTGTGATATCCTAAAGAGAGAAAACAGATGCAAAATTATTAAGAACAAAGAAGTTTTATGCAACATGATTAATGACCTTGGAATAATTAGCCTTGATATAAAGTATAATTGCAGAAATTCACTTTATATTAGCCATACAGTAAATATGAGCAAATTTTACAGAATTGTCATATATATCAAATCCTATGATCCCAATGCAATTAAATTAGACTACATTAACAACATGTTGATAAATAAAATCTTCACCCAATTGAAGATTGAATGTTTTTAAAAACCTATTTTCCAATAACTCATGTTATAAATAATGAAATGATTTGAGAACGGATCTTAAAAAAATTTCAGCATACAAATGTTTAGATAAGAAGGAACATTTTGAACTGACGAGGTTGTATATGGAAACAAGATATGAAGAAAACTCTGGTGCCATGGAACCCAAATGAGAAAGTGTGGCAACTGATAATCACTCTTAGAAATAATGCTGTATTGTGCAATATCATCAACAAACTTAATGCTTTTTTGCCATCTTAAAAATTAATTTATGATGCTTTAGTTCAAACGGGTCTTCAGTGATTTGTGTTTTTTTCCAAAATTAATGTATGTTTATTAAATGGGAAACCTAAAACCCATGGTTGTAAAGTACTGTTTCTGACTTGAGCTGACATTTGAATCCATACCATATATGAGATACATGATCTGTTTTCTCTGAAGCGTCACTGTGTTACAGGATCTTTGGAGTGTGGCTTTCTGACTGGAAACCTCAGTGGCCAGTGGTGCCTTTGCCTGAGTTCCTGTCTTGTATCCAGAAAGCATGAGGTACACAGACAAGTGGAGGGTGAGCAAGGTGAAGAGGAGCTTTATTGAGTGTTAAAACAGCTCAGAGGAGACTCACAGTGGGTAACTCCTCTCTGTAGCCAGTTCATCTTAGCTAGTGTTCAACTCTCAGAAGAGAGGAGGCCCTGGAGAGGGTAGCTTCTCTCTGCAGCTGGTCATCCCATCTACTTAGCTCTGGATGATCCTGGAGCTTTTATGGGCCTCAGAGGAGAGAAAGTGCTTGCCCATTGGTCCATGGGTGGCCATGGGCAGGCCCTGGAAAGGGCACCGCAAGTTCTTACTTCAACCGTGGGACTGGCAACCCAGCCCCTCGTCTTCAGGCCCTGTCTGTTCTGAAGGTGGGGCCTCACTGGGGACCTGCCCGCTTCTGTGCAGGAATCTGTTTGCCTCCTGCTGCCTTCATGGTACCAGGGCTTGGCCAGATTTTGCCCCAAGATCAGAGCAGGTGCTGACAACAGAGAGAAGCCAGGCAGTGGGAACAGGCACTTCACAGCCTGCAAGGGCAGGGGATCCTTCCTGGGCCCCCAAGAGTACAGAGATGTCTGAATCTGCAGCCATGGTTGGGTGGCTGCAGCTGTGCCTAAGAAGGCAGGGCTTCTGCCTGGGTGTGGAGCTGCAGTTTGGGCAGCTGCAGCAGCACCCAGGGAGCTCCTGCCCCAACTCAGAAGGGGCAGGGCTCCTCCTTGTCCCCAGCTCCTGCCGGCTCCATGGAACCTGCAGCCCTGGCTGTGCCTCCCTGCTGTAGCAGGTGTGATAGTAGCCAGTAGCTGCTGCCATCAGTTGCTCCCAGGAATCTTTATGGTCAATTCAGAAACATTATTTGAATCCCGGAATATATATGATGATTCAAAGCAATCTCAGGCATTTGCTGAGTCCTTTAATATCACATGCCAATTTCTAACTCATTGGATCTCATTTCCATTTTACAATAGTTTGCCTAAATAGTTACCATCAGGAAATACTTCTTCAAGCTTCATTTCCATGTATGCCCCGAGCTTTCTTCCCGGCTTTGTTTCTTTTGGGCCAGAAGATGTTCTTTCATATTTTAATATATTTAATTTTCATTATATAAGTTCTACACTATAGAATTTATTTTTAAAATTTCACAAAATTTTTTTTTAATCTTCCACCCTTAGATTTTTTTCTTCATTTGTTTTTATTTCAAAGAAAAAAAAAATAGAATGCACCAATCCTTTTGGACAGAAGTAACTTAAGTGCCTATTTTTCTCATACTTTCTTACGAGTCTTTAAACCCTTAAAATAATTTCAAAATTTATCCTAAAATCCTCTTTGGAATAAAAATTCTTGACAAGTTACTAAAATATGTGTTATACACTTGATAAAAGCAGGTTTCCCAATCCGTCTCTGACCCTTACGACCAGGTCGTTTACCAAAGTGGCCCAATAACAGAGGTGTAAAAAAGTAGGCTGGTTCTAGGTTCATGCCTAGGCATTAACTGGCATGAACCTAGACCATCCTGGCACTTTTCTCTCTTCTTTATTTTCTACCAGTTTCAGGTGGCCCCTTTTCCTGGATTTAATTTCCAAGCTTTATCCTCTGATGTCTTTTTATAATTGAATTAGCCACTAAAGATGACTTCCATCATTCTGAACCCCGGAAACTCTACATAATTTTCAGTTTTGCTGGCCACAGCCACCTAGTCAAGTATTTACCAAACATCTACAATGTACCAGGAATAGTAAAGATACACCACTTTAGTCACAAGTTATGTTTTGTCATGAAAAGTTCTTGTGTATTAATCCACAGTAGCAGAATGCACACACACGCGCACACACACACTCACACACAAAATATTCCTAAGGTGATGAAAGAAAAAACTGTAAAATCTTAAATAAAATAATAAGTATATTTTAAGCAATGTTGCTGGCTGGAATTTCCATACCGAGGAGATGTATACTCTAAAATGTCCAGATATAGCTCACAGAAGCTCCTGGTCCACTATTTTCTCTCATTACTTCAGAATCATTTTGCTTCATATTAGAAAAACTATGAGTTCCAATGAATAATCTGAACTGGTTTGCTAAGAAATTTGGTGGAAATTTGCTAAGACTGATTTTCAGAGTATTTTATTGAGTGATATTGGTATAATTGGGCAAGAATAGTCTAGAAAAAATTCACCACCCTTGAACAATTTTAGCTCTAAAAATATTTAAACTCTCAGTAAGACTTCTGAGAAAGCAGAGTAAAATGATGTTATAAAGCTCTTACAATGCACTAAGCTAAAATTATTCTCCGTATGGATAATTATACCCAATTCCTTGCATTTATTATGAAAGTCAAGAAGATATTTGCCTGGGGTTGAAGGCATCACTATATTATTACCCTTTATCAGAACTGTGGTCATATACTTGAATTTTTTTTAGTAAGACAATGAGGTAAAAAATTATCTTAAAAGTCAATGCCTGACTAAAATTTGAGGCATTTGTTAATAATAGGAAATCCATGGCTCAGCCCAAGTTCCAGATGTACACTGAAGAGACTGTTTACACAGAACCAGCTGATGAAATACACTGATGCTTTTTTAAAAATTAAATGGTGCTAATAAAAGATATTTTTGAGCCACTTCAAAGTAAGCAAAATACAACAGAATCAGACCATATACACAGTTCTTTCCTCGTTGTAGGTCATGGTTTTGACAATCTCACTTCTTAATTTTTCTGTCTGCCTAGTTTTCTTCATCCAGTCAGGAGCATTGCCTCTCCTGTGAATTAGACAAAAAGCAAAAAAATACTGACAAATATAATTCCCAGTGTCAATATTTTTTCCTGTATTTCTCTCCTTGAAGTTCTCATCTTTCAGCCTGCTACTGTGAAACTTACTCCTGGATCATTATTTTCTTCCTTTAATTTTGACATTTCCACAGAACAAAGAGTTCAATTCTCATTTCCCACAAATATGACTCAGGCCAGTCCCACATCTATGCTATCCCTTTTCAGAAAATATGGACCTCCACTTTCAATCACAAAGAAGATTCTTTTTGTCCAATTCAATACATATTTTGAGGGTTTCATCCAACAGTGAGTTTCTTTTTTCTGGAATGTTTTAGGGTTAGTTCATCAAATATTTCAACCATTTTAGCCTTCTTTTCATTATCTGTTTATAAAAAAGCTAAATTAGGAAAATCACCTGCTGATGGCCGTGGTTTCAGGCCTTCAAGTTAACAACATAGGGAAAGACACCAAGCCAAAAACATCAGCCAATAAAGATTATTTCTCCTGATAATATTTTTAATTTTTAGTGAGGCAAGCATATACATATACATCTATATACACATACGTATATACATTATATAAATAAGTATGCATGTGCATGTATAATTTATATGCAAACAGACTCCTTAAATTCATATGATTCTTACCTTGGACTATTTTTGAATAGAGAAAATGAAAGTAGAAAGATAGACTTAGGGAAACTTTCACAGTAATCAAGACAAAGACATTATTGATTTAAAAGAATTATTTTCTCTTTTATTCTTTTATCCAAAATTATAGTGGATATTTTAAACTGAGTAGAAATATTCAGTCTCCCCAAAGAATATTCGATTGCTTGACACTGGTGCACCCACTTTAATTCGTAGGTATACCAAAGAAATATGGACTTTGGAGTGATAGAAGGGTAATAAAAACAAGAAATATACATTTTCCAAAGTGACGTTCTGAGGCCTAAATTTTTAGTTGTTTGCTAAAGCTCTTTTTCCATAATATATGGCTTCAAGTGAAAGCCAACAGAATCTTAATAGCCTAAACCCAGCAGTGACTTCCCTATTTATTTTGGACAATAACAAGATTGATCAATTTTTTTGGCCTTTATTATTGTCAAGAAAGAAAATAAATATTTGGTAGTAAGACAACGCCTTAAACAAAATTCGTATCCCCCAGCTCAACTTTTTTCTGATTTTTAATTTAATTTTTAATCTCGTAGTAAGGTATTACATTCTTATGTAAAAGTACAAAAATAATAAATTTTTAGCTCAGCCATTTTTCATAAAGAAAACTCATCTATGTAACTATCATCCACATTAAAATATAGAATGTTATCAACAAGCAGAAGACCCCTCAAGCTCCTTCTCAATCACTATAGCCCTTGACTAGCATCCGCTAATCTGTCTTTCCAAATACCATGTTGGTTTGCTTGTCTTAAAACTATATAAATAGAATTATAGAGTAGTTTTTGTTTCATTTCTTACTTCCACAAGGTGAAGCCTCCAGATCTGTACATTGTTATTTCATATAGAAATAGTTTGTTAATTTACATTACTGCATATTGGTTTCTATGAATTCATATATCCATTAGTGATGGATATTTGATATCTTCCATTTTATAGCTTTTATGAATATTGATTTTATGAACATGTGTATACATATATTGTGGTAAATATACGTTCTCATTTCTTTGAGTATGTACCTAGAAAGTGGAATTTCTGAGTCCTTCAGTATGATTTTAAAGAAACTGCCAGTTTTTAAAAGAGGTTTTTACAAATTTTTCTCTTCCATCAATAATGTATGAGTGTTCCAGTGGCTTCATAGCCTCCTTAATTTTAGTGTTTTTTTTTCATTTTAGTCATTCTGATGGTTGTGAAATGATCATTCATGGTAGAGGATAATGAATTTGGCTATTTTTTAACATGCATATTAAGTATTTTGTTATCTTCTTCTTAAAATGACTTACTAAGTTTTTTCTTTTTTTCTTTTGGGTTGCCTGTATTTTTCTTCAATGATTATAAGAGTTCCTTCTACAATATGAGTGTTGAGACTTCATAAGTAGTATATAATATAAATATGTTCTCCTATTTAGTGGCTTGCTTTTAACTTAATGGTATCTTTTCATAATCAGAAGTTCTTAATCTTAATGAAATCACTATATGTATTTGTACTTTTATGAATAGTGATTTTGTGCCTAGTTTTTTAAATTATTGCCTGTCTGAAAGCCAGGAAAATATTGTCATGTATTTTTCTCAAAAATCTTGCTTTATTTACCTTTCACCTTTAGATGAATGACCCACTTGGAACTGACATTTCTTTATGTGAGTTGGAGTGTCATCTCATTTTTTTCCATATAACTATCCAATTAATCCTTTTTATATAGCTCTACATGCCATCTTGGTCATGAATCAATTTGTGATAGATATGTAAATCTATTGATGGATTCTATTCTGCTTCATTGGAGTATGAATATGCCCATACCACACTGCCTTGATTATTTGGCTTTATAAACCTCAATGTCTGAGTTTTCTCAAATTTTCTTCCTTAACCTTTCTTTATTAGTGTTAGAATTGATTATTCTAAGCCAATTGTATTTTCATGTAAATTTTATAATCAGGTTATCAATTTTTACAAGAAACCTACTGGAGTTTTTATTAGGGTTTAATTAAAAATGTGAATCCATTTTTGGTGAATGGGCTTCTTTGCAATGTACATGATATATTCTATGTTTAATTATTCTACAATTTTTGAAACTAAATTACTTCATCACATTCTGAAGGAAGTCCCCATAGCAGTTTAAATTTCAAATTACCTTACCTAAATTAGAGACCTTAAAAATATATTTCAAATGAATATACATGAGAGATTGGGCTTTCAGGAATCAGGACTATCATGTAAGTAGAAAGGCTTTTGCATCCTATTTCATAGTTTATATGAGAAATATTTGGAAGCTCCCATAAACATGTAAAATTCTTTTCCAATTCCATTGTTTAGTTTTATTCTTATCTTGGATTTAATAAGTACATTAATTGTCAATCAAACACCAGGATTCCAAAGAGATATTGAGAGAAGACAGAATATAGGAAAAGCGTTCAGCTACTTTCCGTTGTAGTGGGCTCTACTTTTTATTAAACTGTATAATTGAACTGTATATGGAGACAAAGGCAAAGTTAGTTACGTCAGAATACAGAGTAATCTATAACACGTTAAGAAAGGAAAAAAGAAAACTAATAAATTTTTTGAAAACTGAAACTCCTCTATTCAGTCCAAATCAGTCTCAAGATTTCAGGTCAATATTTCATGTCAACAAATTACACAAAAGATCGCTGGTATACTAGACTATAAAAAGCAGCTGAGCAAGCCAGTTGTAAAAAACTGGGCTTTTTCTGAAAACTGCTATATTCTCTTTTACTGTTTCATAATGTATTTTTAATAATATTTTCATTGTACTTATATCTTGACAGAGTCTGATAATATATGCATAAGTCACTGTTATTGAAATCGGGTATTCTAACTCAACATATCAACCAAAATTGCATCTTTCCTTTTGCTAGGATAAATTGGGCCAAAGAGATCATTTTTAGGTCAAATTTTCACTTGAAAGGGAACAAAATGTACTTTCTAATTATATTTAACATTTTCTTACTTTATTTAGTTCCTTAGACAAATTAGATGTCTGCAGACCAGCTATGAACAGACAAGAACAACAGTGCTGCTCTCTTTCTAAATGATATTATTTATTTTTTCTCAACTCTGAATGTCCATTGCGAACAATAGAGCCTATTATTAACAGAGGAAATATTTTAAGGTCGAATACAGTAGCATGAGCGTTGTTGAATTTGGACAACACAATCATGCAGTCAAATGTATGATACCTGATAATTTTATTCAGTCTCTGAACTTGCTCAGCTATTTAAGGGAACATTTTATACTTTTGTATCTTAATTGGCTTACCAAAAAGGTAGACTTTTTTCAAAAGTAGGTCTTACATTAAAAACACACAAATAGGTTTTTCTTAATGTGGTGTCTCTTAATAATATACACCTTAAATATTTTAAATAAAAAAACGTCTCTTCCATGCTTTTTGGAACAAAATATTGGATCTCAGTTATATACTTATTAAATTACTTAGATTAAAATTTCTCTTTTTGAAGAGAAAACAAAATACGTGTCCCATACTAGTAAGCATCCATGATGCCCATATGTCTAATGATTCTGCCACATATGGTTAAGAATAAATCACAAGATTCTAAATCTTCAAAAGTTCGTTTTCTGCCCTACTTAGATCGAAAGCACATTTAGCACTTGAGGCACTTGTTCTCAGGCATCAAAAATGAACGTATAGTTACAAATCAACATGGTATAGAGGAAATAGCAACAAACAGGGAAGCAGAGGATGTGCTGTTTGGTCTAGTAGATTATGGACAAGGTGCTTAACCTCCCTGAAGAGGCCATATTTGAGCAGAGTGTTGACTGACAAAGCGGAGACAATGAAGGTCTGTGTCAGATGCTGAGGAACTACATCCACTGCCTTCTGTTCCCTCCATGACCAAGTGCATGGGATGCATAGGACGTGTAGTTCTTATGCTTCGTGGAATTATTAATACGCTGTTTCTTTTTTTCATACATCCCTTCAATTCTCAGAACATGATGTTATAAGTAAAAGATATTGGGACCAAATTTAGAGATGTAGAATTATTAATCAGGTTAAAAAAACAGTACTTCAAAATTTTGTCTTCCTATACAATGTATTTCTTTTCTTCTTTTTATTTTACTTTAAGTTCTGGGATACGTGTGCAGAATGTGCAGGTTTGTTACATAGGTATACATGTGCTGTGGTATGATAGTACGATATTACAAAATTTTGTTTACTTTAAATGAAAGTTGTACATAAGCCATCCAGTGTTTGAAGAAAATTCTTATTTCTACATCACAGAAATCCCATAATAAATCTTATCCTTGTACCCAGCATCATCAGTATAAGGGTTTGCTTATCTAAAGAGTCATATATTTCTTTCTCCTTCATGATCTCAAATTCTCTGAATAATCATGAAAATATGGCATTGAGACATTTAAGCCCTGCCTCTGAAAAGATCATCATCTTCCTGAGGACAGAGATTTTTGAGAAATAATAGCTTATTTACCAAATGGAAAATTTTCACTTTTATTCATCAAACATGTATGTTAGAAAACTATTAGAAGAATGCAAAGAAGAGTGAATAGATTATGTAATTTTATTTAGTGCACATTTGTAAGTTCTATCAATTTTTTAAAGTTAATTGAAAGTGTAAAATAAAGATCTTAAAATTTAGGTTCTCTTGTACATAGGAAAACGTAATGCTATTCCAAGTTTTTAAAATGCTAATTAAAATTTGTGGCTTTTTTTTCCTCCACCTAAAAATCTCATTGAATCTGATGACCCAGCCTAGATTTGCTTGCCCAGAAACTGATAATTTTTAATTTTCGTGAGATTAACGAGTAATAGCAGAAAACATATTTGTACAGTTGTGTGATGAGATATACCAGCTTATAAATAGTTGATTTTTTTATTCATTAAGAAAAATATTAGGCCGGGCGCGGTGGCTCAAGCCTGTAATCCCAGCACTTTGGGAGGCCGAGATGGGCGAATCACGATGTCAGGAGATCGAGACCATCCTGGCTAACACGGTGAAACCCCGTCTCTACTAAAAAATACAAAAAACTAGCCGGGCGAGGTGGCGGCACCTGTAGTCCCAGCTACTCGGGAGGCTGAGGCAGGAGAATGGCGTGAACCCGGGAGGCGGAGCTTGCAGTGAGCTGAGATCCGGCCACTGCGCTCCAGCCTGGGCGACAGAGCGAGACTCCGTCTCAAAAACAAACAAACAAACAAAGAAAAATATTGTTTTCCTGTATTCAGAATAGTGGAAATACACAATATTAAAGTTACAGTTTGATCTACATTGTGAAAGGTACAGCAATTACATTTGCCAAAACATAAAAGTGGCTTCAAGAACATTTGTGCAACTCAAGATTTTCAATTCTATTAACTGTATTGAAAGCTCTCTCAAATCACAAAGTAGAAATTACAAAATTGGCAGAATGACTTTGATTAGGTCAAGTACTTTGTAGATGGGGTAAGATTATAGTGATAAATCCTTTTGAAACAGAACAACCTATTCAGTGTTACTTTTAACAAGCCCTTCTTACATCACACACATGATGATGAACTATAGAAATAAAAAGGTGAATGATGTTAAGACCTTTGCTCTCAAAAGAAAATAACAAAAACAAAAACCTAGAGCCCTTTCTAAGGTTAAAATCAGCCAGTTTTTTTAAAGAATTCATTTTGGATTTTCATTCTGAATACTTCCAACCAATAGGGTAGCTTTTTGCCAGAAATTCATTATGGTTGTATACATAGATATTCTTTATATGAGCCAACTGTGCTGTGATCAATTTTAGTAAATTATTTACATACTTTCAATGTTTATTTTTAATTAAAATATGCCAGTGCTTTTAGAGTTTGCTAAATTCATAAAAAAGTATGTGTGTATACAAGGGAACTTGACTATATCTTATTAATTTAATGAAGTTTGATACAAGGCAGACATAGTTTTGACCCTAGTCAAAAAGTGTTAGTTACAGAATTAATAAAGCTCCATATTATTACATATTATATTTCACATGTATATTTTTTAAAATAATGTGAAGTTCCTTTGGAAACACAATTTTGTTTTAATTATAAATTTGTTTTAAATGCATTTTGGAAAATGCACACTGGGATGACATTCCAATCATTTTAATGACATTTTTATTTTTAGAATAAAAAATATGTGCTGAATCTTGACTAGATCAATATTCACTGTATAAAAAAATACTAAATTAAAGTGGCTATATTATGGACCCAAATAAAAAAGGTTAATTTGAAACAGATTTTGACCTCCATATTGGTATCACCACATGAGCCAAAAGCAGAACAACAAGGCATAGCTCACTATTTTATTTTATTTTTCTCAATGTAACAAGATTTTAAAAAAGTATAACAAAATGGAAGGAACTAGAGTAAGAGTGGGATAATCCCTTTTTTAGCCCAATAGGATTTCGTCTGGCATGCCAAATATTTCAATTGCTTATGGTAGATAACAATTCAAATATGTGAATATAGGAGTTATTTACTTAAAGACTGTGAAGAAAAAAATGCAAACCCCACTCCAAATTTTACTGATCTCTAGTCTGGAGCTTCTCACACATTTTAATTTTCGAAAGAACATATCAGCCCCACATCTCAGAGCCAACAATAGGTATCTTTATCATGAATGGCATTAAAAGGGATGATTTTGTGTGTGTGTGATCTCATTATGAACTCTGTTGTTTGAGGATAGCCTCTTCATTTCTTGGAATGTATAACATGGGCAACTAGCATTTGGGATGCATGTGCTCCCAACATCTCTCTGTACTATATACATATATATGTGTGTGTGTGTGTGTGTATAGATATATATGTATATCTTAATCACTGTAATATTCTAATTCAGGCCATGCTGATTTAAGAATAAAACTATAATTATATATATCCTATATGGAAATGTAGTGGGTTTTGAAAGATTCCAATAATACGTACAAATATGGAATTATCTATATAAAAACAAATGCTGAATGCAATACTATATTAGTAGGAGTTATTCATTGATATGGTTTGCATTTGTGTCATCACCCAAATCTCATGTCAAATTGTAATCCCCAGTGTTGGAGGAGAAGCCTGGTGGGAGGTGACTGGATCTTGGGGGCAGATTTCCCCCTTGCTGTTCTCATGATAGCAAGTGAGTTCTCAGGAGATCTGGTTGGTAAACTCCCCCCTTCTCTCTCTGTTCTGGCCTGTTCCTCCTGTTCTGGCCATGTAAGATGTGCCTGCTTCTCCTTTGCCTTCTGCCATAGTTGTGAGTTTCCTGAGGCCTCTCCAGCCATGCTTCCTGTAGAGCCTGTGAAACCATGAGTTAATTAAACCTCTTTTCTTCATGAATTACCTAGTCTCAGGTAGTTCTTCGTAGCAGTGCAAGAATGGACTAATAATTCATTATAAAGGAAATATCCAAGAGCCAAATGGAAGCAGACTACAAAGTAAACTGAGGGGGCAGGTTTGTGATAGCAACCAAAAAAAAAAAAAAAAAGCCAACAACCTGTAGTAACTAAACTTTCCATGGAGAAATGCAGAACAAATAACACTGAAATACGTGTGTGCTGAACACTAGTCTTTGCTACTTCTACTCGTTGACAGTACAGATCACCCCAACTCTTTCTGTATATTGCTCTTTATAAGCCTCCACAACAACAAAACTCTGAACATGCTCCTAATATAAACTAGTCTGGGATTTCCATGAGCTAGAGATTTGAAAGATTATTAAATATAGCTGTGCTTTTATTTATGAGCAGCTCTTGGCCCTCTTTTCCCCCTACAATCCAAAACCTCTAATAGGGAAAAGAAAATTCCATATTTCACATCATGGTTTCATTTACAGATAACAATCACTAGATTTGCCCCAAAAAATATACATCTAGCTTGCATTTTTGTGATTTATAAAAGCCTCATGGATTTTTTTTTTGAAAAGAGCTATGTCACTTCACTGATATTAAAATTGGCAGACTTAAAGGGATTTCTTTTATTTGACAAAACATATTGTGTTCAAGGTTAATAATACATTTCAGCAATGTACATAGTGCTCTTGGCAGACATGTGCTCCGTTTCATCATTTTGGTAGGCAGATCCCATTCTCTTCTTCTTCATAATAAGTAAAATCCTGCCAAAAGTTAATGCTCTGAATTGCTTTAAAATTCATTTTAATGTAAATTTGGATAGAACTCTCCTTCCTTGCTATCAGACTAGCTTGTCAGTGTAAGAAAACTGGTTGGCTGGAAAGGAAGTTGGTAATTTTAATAGGAAACTCATTACAAAACAGTAAGTGGGATAAAATCACACTTCTATGTTTGCTGGGAAAATCTGAAAAGTTTTGTTGCTTTCGGAGAGACAGAAAAAAGATTATTGAGAAGATTATGTCTAAAACCAAATTCCAAGCCACCTTTTATCAATAAAAACATAATACTAAATGTTGATATTTTTAGCAAAAAATAACAAAGTACAACTATTGAGATTCTGGAAGGACATAACCCAAGTGTTGTTGAAAAATATATATATTAAAATAATCTTACGGTGCTCTGTTACTGGAGTTCATTATAAATATGGTCTCTAAAAGTAATGTTTAGGTCAACCCACAGTTAAAACAACGTAGAATTCCAACATTTTTTCTTTCATTAAAAAAAAATTTAAATTGCCCTACTTTGCAAATATTGTAAGAGTCTCGTTTTGTTTGGCATCAAAAACTGCAAAAAAAACAAAACAAAACAAAACAAAAAAACAGTCTGCTGTAAATTAACAAATATTTATTGGGCCTTTGTGATGTGCTAGTCTCAGCCAGTTATGGGAAAACAGATTCAAATATGTTTCTTGCTATTATGGGTCTTAAAGTATACCCAGAGAGTAAGACAATGAAAGTAGGATAGCACCTCCTGCTATAATTGTTTGTGTGATTGTTTTGCATAAATTTGGGGGTATAGGCATAGAGGAACTGACAATAGTGACTTTTTCAGAAAATTTCTCTACAGGCAGTGTGGTTCATAAGGAATACATAGGGATTATCTATACCATTTGAAAAATAGAAAGGAAGCCTTTTTGTTTAGAATGACAATAGATTTGAAATAATATTAACCTTAGGGTTATGACAATTATGACCATCTCACAAGCCTAGGGCAAATACTACCATTGGAAATTAGATGGAGGAAGCAAGCAAAAATTAGATGATGAAATAACTTGTGTGCAAAGCTAATTACTGTGCAAATTGTTATAAATATAGAGAATCATTAAAAGATTATAATGTCAATAAAGTTTTGGTCATTCTTGATGTACTGATTTTTTCAATGGTACATCATTAAAAGTGGAGACAGCTGAAATGCTGGGGGCCCACAACAAGGAAACATATTTGGATAGACAGAATGGAAATATTTATCACAATGGTTTTCCATCTCTGTGTTCCCCTCCCAATACCCCACTCACTAGTGAAAGTTACTTAAGAAAGATTACAAGACTTGTTAATTTCTAAGTATCAGAAATGGAGAAGATAATCAATAACATTACAAAAAAAAAAGTTTGTAGCCTTAGAAATGGCATGTTTTAAATTTCCGAGTATTAGCCAAAGATGTGACTAAATTGATAAAATATTAAATTGTAAGATAAAATATTAAAGAAGTATAAAAATATTTGAAAAGGCAAATAATTATACACACCCAAATTAAAAACATTGAGGAAGAACTAGGAGATCATGCAGAAACTGATCTGTTTTGGCCTTATAAACTCTATATATATTCTTTTAAAAGGAGTTCAACTTCCTTTTGTAAACCCTGGAGAGGACATGTGTACTATTGCAATGTTGTATGCAGGTTAGAATATGCTGTCAGGCCTTGAGTTAACTGAGTTGCAACTTCCCAGGGAAGTTGAACCTGTCACTCTGACTCCTCCAAATTATCTAGTGATGCTATCAACTCAGGGCTGGCTAACAGGACACCCTGGCTGAAGAGTGAATGCAGCTTCCTAAAGTGTTTACACTCAGTTTCTCACTGGAAAATCTGGCTCATCACACATCCAGAATGTAGGAAGCAATTTAGATCTACAGACAATAGCCAGATGGGCTGCCTTGAAGAAAAAAATGTCTCTTGTTTACAGATAAAATAAGTAGAGAAATGCCGCCTAAGACCAAGTGCCCAAAAACTGCCTTGGCAAGCTTCAGGGGGTTAAATTCCCAAACTCAACCTGCTGTCTCCAGAGGGTAGATTTTTGTATTAGAATGTATTACAGAGTTCATGATAATTGATTGTATTCTATTGAAGAGACAACTCATTTTGCATGGATTAGGAAGCCCTTTACAGAGATATGCCATGAGGGAAAAAAATTGCCTTTGATATAACAAATAAGCAGAATTAACCTTGAAATGAAGATTATAATACATTATAATGCTATGTAGAAAATATCAGAGAAGTCAGAAGTAACTCTGTGCAAAGAGTAAAAACCTTGACAAGACTAATTCTTTATCATTTTTTTCCCTAGAATAGAGATTTGTTTTTATTTCTCACTTTCAATGATGTAGGTATGAAAATAAATCTCATTTTTAGATACTTAAAATCATATACTTTTTGTCATTGAATTGAGACAGGTACATAACAAGGTATCTTACCCTTGTTTCTTTAGAAAAAAGAAAAACAATAGCATCTTACAAGAGCAGGGATAAAATAATAAATGGCCTAGATGATGACTTGGATTTGAAAAATATTCCAATTTTATCTTGTTTCCTATATAAATCTTTGAACGTACTGCTCCATATCAAATTCTACATTGGTTTCTTCTCTTTCCATTTTAATGCATCTTTTCTAGAAAGTCAAGATCTCTTGAGTTTGGGGAAATGTAATAGACTAAAAACTGTTCAACAGCACAGAACATTGCAACATTTATGGGGTGAAAACACGGCCTGCTAGGATGAGTTGCATCTGTTAAAAAAAAAATTAAACTTTGAAAATCCTTAAGTCCTAGCCTGGGGGGTACAAGCATATGTGTGTGTGTGTGTATGTGTGTGTGTATTTTTATATATACAAATACGTCTGTTAAAAGTGGCCTATATATCCAAAATATAAGCTAGGTATAAGCCCTTGGGGTCTATAAATAGGATCTGGTAATGGGTTACAAAATGTAAGATATCACTATTATGAACTTTCCTTTTTGTGAGAAGAAATTGTCTATATCTGAGTGGAGGCTGTGAAATTAATCATTGTAAAAACAACTAGTGAAAAGACGTTTACCTTTAATTATTTTATTTAAATTTCAGCCCATGACCGGTAAAGCAGTGAAGAAAAGGTATTTTAAAGTTAAAGTGGATACTATTCCAATCTCATTAGGAAAAATAATCTGCATGCCTAGAGAAGGCTTAATCAGCATGTATTGAGCATTTACCAAATGCAACATTTCTGTTAAGACCCTGTTAAGGATAAACGAAAAAATAAAACAGCATCTCCAGGAAAGGTGACTCTAAACTTTCCCTGAGCGTTAGATTCACCTGGAAAGTCTTTCAAAATACTAATTTAGTTTATCAGTCTAATGATTCTAAATCAGAATCATGTGGGTGTGGAAGTCAAGAATCAGATTCCCCATTGATGGAGGTACAACCCAGATAGAAAAACACTGCATAGGAGAGGGCCTTCCCAATAGCAGTGTTCATAAGAATCACTTGGAAATCTTGATTAAAATACATTTTCTTAAGGAGTAGGTGTGGCTTCCACACAGAATTCTGTGAGAAGCTCCATCCTCAGTCAGCTCTACATGTTGATTTGAAGCTGGAATTTAAAATTTAGATGACAGAAGAAACCACAAAGTAACCAAGTTAATTTAAAGTGATTCCAGACTAATAGTGCACTAATATCTGGCAGATGAAATAGACATTCCCTCTGTAGGGATCCACCACTATTTTGGCACTTGAATGATTCCCACAAATAAATTGCTAAATAAAACGAAGACTTCAGGAATAACATTCTTTTAAAGCAGTGATCTCCGTTGCTGAAGTAAGGATAAACTGGGCTTTATTTTATGAACAGATCGTTTTGATGGTATTGGGGCGAAGGAATATTTAAAAATCTAGACTCAAAGTGTGAACTGAAAAAATGACACTGGAAACTGTTCATAGTAAATGTTAAGTGGAAAAGAGAAGGCTACAAAATTATATATATATATGGCGCAGTCCCATTTGCTTAAAAATATGTATATATAAAAAAGAGGTAAGAGCTAAAAATTAACACACCAAATGTTAACTTGTCTCCAGGATAAATAAGCATGTACTACTTTTAATCAGAAACAAAAACCGGTGTGTTTTCAAAAAGTGGAGAGCTAAGTTCCTGTTCTAACTTCTTGCTATCACTGTTGACAATATGTTTACGTTAATTCAGCACATGTATGGCCCCTTAGCCAAGCATATCCTGTTTCTGACAACATAATTCATTATAATGGAAAAGATTATGACGCACTGGCCTGATCTAAGACTTCACTGCATTCATCAGCCACAGGAAACAAAGACAGGCACTTTTTTTTCATAATTTTTTTAGTAATAATTGACAATTAGAGGAAATGAATGGCAGAAAATAATTATGGGCAGACAAGATGGTCGGCAAATCAAACTGGGAAATGCAGTCTCAGCTTTATTCATGCGGTGATTTCAGAACATTACAAAGATATTATTGTTTTGTTCTGTCTACTCCCGAAATCACTGCTTTTACCAGAAGTTTCACAATTCTTTGCTGACAGCAATGACCCCCAATATGTTTTTAATTCAAGAATCCAGTAACCCCACATCAAGGATTTGGTGGTGAACATTTTATGTTTAATAATATTCAGGGTCATTTTGAAGTCCTCTCTGAGCACATATCCAGTAATAATGTCCGGCGATATTGCGGTAACTTTTCCTGCCTCTGACTAGTTGCCTGCTGCCCAGGTATAAAGTCTTAAAAGTTTTATTTTCCATTAAACTTGAAACATCAAAAAAAAAAAAAAAAAAAGAGGACAGAAACACTGACACATATAAGACACCAAATTGCATAGGTCACCAGAGGTTCTTAGGAAAACTGTAGATGTTGGAAAATGTCTTTTAGAGCCTACACCTAAAGCCTTTCCTCTGATTCAGCGTGGTAGGCAGAGTGCTTTTGCGATTTCACGGATAAAGACTCAAGTAGAGAGAATGCAGATGTAGATCCTGAAGCACGCATGACTGGGTTTCTCCACTTTTTTTTGAATGGTGTTAACCGAAAATAAGAAATGTATTACACAGGCCAAAACTAGAATGAAAATTAGTTCCATTACCAGACTTACAACACCAATCTGTGCATTTTGAAGAAGGCTAACAAAAATAAAATAAATCTTATAATAAATTGTTGGCTTTGAGAAAACAGAACATGGGAATGACCCTACTGCAGTCACTAAATACATTAGGATAGATGGTTCGCTTGGGAAATATTCTTATAGATCATATAAACAGAAAGGACTTTGAAGAAAAAGATCAACTTACATTAATAAGCTAAAAATTTAAAAATTGAGCAATGGAGGTGCTCAAAGGTAAAATTAGGAGCCTGATTTCTTGTTTTACCCTTAAACTCACAAAAAGACATCTCTCTAAATAATAAAGGACAATATTTCAAAATTATTGCTGATACAGGTAGACAAATAAAACTTACCATTCCATAGCCTTTCTCTAAGAGTCAACAGATTATTCCCCTGCTAATAATCCTCAGATGTTTTTATGTCCCAGCCTGTAAGTATCACCTTTAACCTTTAATCAGAAAATATTAATTCTTCCCCTGTGAAACTACACCTAACTTAACAGGAAGGAATCCATCGTACAAATAGAATTGCCAGAAGAGAGTTCTTATAAACATTTCTATTTTGAAATCCCTATCCAATATAGGTCATAGTTAATTTTGAAATGAACTTACCAGTACTTTTGTACCTAAATCAAGCCCAAATTAAAGGTTTGAAGTTGATGATGGACTTCTTACAGGCAAAAAATTCTCCCAATATAGGCATGAGTATTTGGGCTGAACACATCTAACTCCAGCTTGACCCATCTAAACTTCTAACTCAACTCACAAAATAACCTCTTAAACCAGAAGATAAAAAAGAAAAAACAATAGTTGAAGGCTTATTAGTTAAAAGATTCATCATCCCTCGTACCAGGCCTTGTAACGCTTGAATCTTCCTATTCAAAAACCCCAGCGTGCTCTTCTCAGATTCTCAACTAGAACTTGTGAAAAGGATTTTAAATTTTCCTGTAATGTGTGGATTTTGTCTAATGTGTGGATGACCTTCTGTAGTATTCTACAATTGTGGTGAGCTCTGAGACTAATTCTATTTTCCTACTTACACTTCCAGCTCAGAAAAGACAAAAGGTTTCTGAAGACAAGTGCACATGTTGTTCAAAGTTCAAACCTAGGCCATAATTTAACTCAAGGACACTTTTTTTTCTCTTGAGAAAATATAAACCATTTATAAGTTTTCCAGACCCAATAACTAAGAGAAAATTTGGAGTATTCTGGCATCTTACTAAAACCTGCTGGCAATGAGGTCCTAGGGTTTTCTGAAATATCCATAGTACGCTATGACAACCAAGTATTCAGATCCTTAATGAAACTGTAATACAAGTTGTGATATAATAAGTGTGGTCTCCATTCTTTCTGATGGAAGCTAACTTGCACTTCGTTTTCTCCCCAAGCTAGCTTCCTATTGGCCACTTTTGTGTGTTCACGCAGTCAAGAGTAGCTCATCCACAATCACAAAAATCAATGTGAAAGTCTGAACCTAGCTCACTCCTGGACCCCAGAGAGAAAAATAATTTTCTTCCACTTTCAATTTAGTCCTGCCTCAGT
Source organism: Theropithecus gelada (assembly GCF_003255815.1). Taxonomy (NCBI): domain Eukaryota; kingdom Metazoa; phylum Chordata; class Mammalia; order Primates; family Cercopithecidae; genus Theropithecus; species Theropithecus gelada. Next base: position 42,570,504 of record NC_037670.1, on the reverse strand, counting down.
GAGCCCTCTGATACTGCCTCGGAATTAAATCTTCCCAGCATGACATATATGTTTGAGAAAATTCTAAACACTCCGCAACCTTAAAGCTCAGTCAAGATAACAATACAATAGTTCAGCACTTCCTTTCTTAAAGTCAGTATTAGGTACTATTTTTTAAATCTCAGGTTATGCATTTATTTGCCCAGACTTTCCTTTATTATAGACCAAAAAAGATGTTTAAACATGAATTTGCAATAATTTCCATCCAAATGTCACCTCTCTAAATACCTGCTTATGGAATTATACAGTTTAAACATTCCAAGTTTTATAGGAACAGGAAAGACTAGCTCTAGCATTATAATAAAAGTATTTTTTTTTTATTTTATGGGTACATATTAGGTGCGTATATTTATGTGGTACAAGAGACGTTTTGATATAGGCATGCAATGTGAAATGAGCACATCACAAAGAATGGAGGTATCCATCCCCTCAAGCATTTATTCTTTAGTTACAAACAGCCCAATTACTCTGAAGTTATTTTAAAATATGCAATTAAATATATAATTAAATTATTATTGACCATAGTCACCCCAATGTGCTATCAAATAGTAGGTCTTATGCATTTTTTCTAATTTTTTGTACCCATAAAAGGAGTATTTTTTCCCTTAAAACTGTATCTGTCAAGTTTTATATAAAATTTATTAGTGGATATGGTTAGAAATGGATTTTGAGGCTGGATGCAGTGGCTCACGCCTATAATCCCAGCACGTTGGGAGGCCGAGGTGGGCAGATTGCCTGAGCTCAGGAGATCGAGACCAGCTTGAGCAACATGGTGAAAACCCATCTCTACTAAAAAATACAAAAAATTAGTCAGGCATGGCTGCCTGCGCCTATAATCCCAGCTACGCGGGAGGCTGAGGCAGGAGAATTCCTTGAATTTGGGAGGCGGAAGTTACAGTGAGCTGAGATCATGCCACTACACTACAGCCTGGGCAACAGAGCAAGACTCTGTCTCCATTAAAAATAAATAAATAAATAAAACAAATGGATTTCGACACCCTTCCCCAAAATTGATTTGTTAGAATACCATATACACAAACTAGGCATTAATCTGAAGGATGGTAAGAGGAAAAAATGATGATGATAGGAGAAGGATATTTTATCAGGGAAGGGGAACCTGTGGAGGATTTGGAAAAAGAGAAGCAGAGAAACATAATCAGCAGATTTTTAAAAAATTATGTGTGTATATATATTTTTTTCTTATTTTTTCCTTCTCTGAGTTTAGATTTTGCAAGTTAGGGGGTGCATTGATATTAATAATTGTAACTCTTTTATAATTCTGAGGGAAATGTCAACATCAGACCGTGCTGTCTGTGCCTACAACATGGACCAGTCAACTGGATGTTGCAAATTCAGACCCAAAGAGTGCAAGCATGAAATCTAAGAGTACATGAAGACACCTCGTCATGGCTTCAGGGAACCCATCTCAGATGGGTACTGTGTGAGAGTCAGAGGATCTCCTGAGGGGACCACATCTGAGGTTGAGTTATACAATAATGTGTGCTACTGGGGGATAGTAGCATCAGCAAGTTGGATGGGAACACAGGAGAAATTCAGGATCTGCTTCTGTCAGGGGAGATGAAGTCAAATCAGTAAGCAAAAGTTGCCAGGTTTTGAATCAACTGAAAAATACAAATTAAATTATGAGTTCAGTCAAACATGGATTTCAGCTTGAGCTGGGTATTTTAGACCCAGTGAAGGAGGCATCGGAGAACAATGCAAGGACATTCTGCAGAGCCAAGTGCCCTCTCTTTGCCAAGCACCCAATACTTATGTAAAGGAGAGAAGCAGGTGCAAGTGTTAGAGAGGTGTAGGTAGTTGAGAGCCTGGATACTTTAGCTAATGAAACAAAGCCTTATATACAAAGACTGTTTAAATTAGTATCTATGATAAATATCACTAATGAAAACAGCTAGGGCGTTTCTGTCTCCATTCCGGTTATGCAGCAGCATGCTGGAATCCAATTAACCATCCAATTATAGTTTCTGAAGAAATCAATATAACAGGTTATAACAAGTTGAAAATGCTGTTTTCTTCACATATCAGAGTTGTCATGAACAAATTTTGACATCCCTCTCTACATGCTTTCATTATTGTTGTTTTTTCCAACTCCTACAATGAAAAAAATCTACATAATTTAAATTCTTTGTCTAATTTACTAGTATGTTGCCAGCATTTAAGTAACGCCTCAGATACAATGGTACAAAATTAACATTATTAACTAAAGCAGTCAATATTTATTGAAGATTTTTGCTCCTTCTCTTGTAACTCATTCCATTTAATGCAGATACATTAAATAAAATTCATATTTTTACATTAAAATATGTCTCTTTGGTAGAAAGTTCTTTTTTCTAGCATATGAACCTTGAAAATCAACCAGAAAAAGAATATTTCCCCTAAAACTAAACACAGAAATGGAATACACATAAGGACACATATGACTCAAAATAAGTTTTCACAAAATAAATATCAATGGACAAAAATCCACAAATAGTTTCTAAATTTTCTCTCTTTATAAATACTAATAAATGAGAAAAATTTCAGGCACTGATAAAACAGGAAAAAAATGGGTACTTTTAAAAAAAATAATTTCAACTTTTATTTTAGATTCAAGGAATACACGTGCCGGTTTGTTAATATGGGTATATTTCATGACACTGAGTTTTGGAGGCACAAACAATCCTGTCACCCAGGTAGTGAGCATAGTACCCAATAGATAGTTTTTCAGCTCTTGTCCTCCTTCATCGATTCCCTGTTTAGTAGTCCTCAGTGTCTATTGTTCTCATCTTTATGTCTATGGATACCCAATGCTAACTTTCCACTTATAAGTGCCTCCAAAACTCAGTGTCATGAAATATACCCATATTAACAAACCTGCACATGTACTCTTTGAAACATCCACTTATAAGTGTGAGGTTAGCATTGGGCAGCCATAGACATAAAGATGAAAACATGGAGTATTTGATTTTCTGTTCTTGTGTTAATTCACTTGGAATAATAGCCTGCAGCTGCATCCAAGTTGCTGCAAAGGACGTGGTTTCATGCTTTTTTATGGCTGCAGAGTATTCCGTGATGTGTATTTGCCATATTTTCTTTATCCATCCATAACACGTTATTTTTTAAATCTCAAACAGCTTATAATCTGCACACTGTACAATATATATGAGTAAACACTTGTGTATTGATAATTATCATTCACAGATTATTTAATACATGTCCTACATTGTTCCAGACATTCATAATATTTTCTCATTTAATTATTAATATGCTGTGGTTTGTTATTATTACTCCTACTTTTTAGATAGAAGCACTCAACAGTTGAGAGCCAAATAATCTGCTAATATTACAGAGTGTAGAAATTTCACATCTGCTACTCAAACCCAGGCCATCAGACCTCATTGCCCCTCCTCTTAAAGTCTACCCCAGGAAATCAAAGAGAAAACTGAAAATCGGCCACCAGCTAGAGGGAATATTACACACAGTGCAACATTGTCATATGGCTGACTTCTTAGAAGTAATGGAGACTAAAAGATAACAAAATAACATATTTAGAGTTCTAAAAGGTTATTTTGTAATCTGTCAACCCAGAACTTCTATCTAGTGGGACAATCCTTTCAAATGAAGCTAAAACAAAAGCATTTTCAGACAAAAATGCCCAAGAGATTTTGCACTCAACAGACAGGAACTGCAAAAAATGGTCAGTGAGAATCTTCAGAATGAAGGGAAATGATATTTGATGGAATGCAGATCTTCAGAAAAAAAAGATTGCTAGAAAAGTGAAAATTGAGCCTGACTATACATTACCTTTTAATTATTTTTCTGAGTGATTTTATGTGTGTGTATATAAAAATGAAGATGAATTAAAAGATGAAGAGAAAGAATTTAAAATGAATACAAAACAGGTGAAACAAATACATTATTTGTGTACATTAGATATATGTTCAAATATGCCAATATATATATTAAAATTAAATATTAACATAGGTTTAAAATAGATGGTGGAGAATAATAAAGGTAAATTATGTTCATAAAAGATATCAGAAGCAATGCTGGAAAAGGTAAATTGAAAGTCTCCTAAAAGGTATAATTGTTTCAGTTACAGCTGGATTATCAGGGCAGTGCTATAGTGAAATGTGTATAAGGAAAAATGAACTATAAAAAAGGAACTAGGAATTATAGACTGCTTTTTCAAATAATAGTTTTTTATAATTTTTAGTGGAGAGAATAGAATTAATAGTTGAAGGAGATAATATGCTCAAAATAGAACATTTTATAAAGTAAAATTCCCGAATGATTTTATATGTAGATTTATTTTTTTTAAAGTCTGGCCACAGTGTCTCACATCTGTAATCCTAGCACTTTGAGATGGTATAGATGGGAGCATCACTTAAGCCCAAGAGTCTGAGACCAGCCTGGGCAACATGGAGAGACCCTGTCTCTACAAAAAATAAAAATTATCTGAGGATGGTGACACACACCTGTAGTCCCAGCTACTTGAGAGGCTGAGACAGGAGAGTCCTTTGAGTCCCAGAGTTCAAGGCTGACATGGCTATAATCAAGCTACTGTACTCCAGCCTGGGTAACAGAACAAGGCAATGTCTTAAAAAAGAAAAAAGAAAAAAAAAATTGGAAAATGAGTAATTGGATATACAAATACTGCAGTAGTAAGAATTGTTGAAATAAACGATTAAAGAGTATAAGATTCTTTACAATAAAAACTATGTGTAGAAGAGATTTAACTTGCTGATAGTTGAAATATTTCTTTATGATAGCAGCATAAAGACAGGTAAAAAATAATCATTCATTTGGAAGTGGAAGAAAGGAATTCGGAGAGGTTTGATCCTAGTTTCTTAAAGTCATGAGGTATTGGGTCATCTGTTGAGAAGTTTTGAGCAGAGGCAAAAGGGGAAAACCTTGAGGTTATGGGAGGGATCGGTTTAGAAGCACTATTTTGACATGGGAGCAGCAGCTGTGCAAAATCATATAACAAAAATGACAGATAGAGAGAGAGAGAATAAGAGAGAGAAGCAGGCTGTAGGAAAAAAGCTAAAGATTATCCTATAGAAATTCTATCCTTTATTCAACCTTCCAAAACTAAGGAAAACTATAGACAGAAGTGTCATTTAAACAATCAGTTAAAAATTTTATTTGGATTTTGTAAAGAAATATCAATGTCTCTAAGAAGGATTATAAAATGGACAGATTTCAACACATTTTTTTGTCCCTTCATCATCTTATGTTACAAATGTCACAAATTTTAGAGTCCTAGTAATACTTTAGTCCAAAATGGATTTTCTTTTATCACAAAGAATATCATCCTAAAGGAGGTGTGTGTGTGTAATATAAATGACATATGTATTTCATTTTCAATATGTTTAAATATGCTGAAACAATTCTTTGAAACAGTTACAATTAAACCCTACTAGGCCAAGCTCGAGCCTGTAATCTCAGAACTTTGGAAGGCCGTGGCAGGTGGATCACTTGAGCTCAGGAGTTCACGACCAGCCTTGGCAACATGTTGAAACCCCCTAAACCCTGTCTTTACAAAAAGTAAAAAATTAGTTGGGTGTGTTGTTGCATTCCTGTAGTCCTGTCTACTGGGAAGGCTGAGGTGGGAGGATCGCTCGAGCCCGGGAGGTTAAGGCCACAGTGAGCCATGATTGTGCCACTGCACTCAAACGTGGGCAACAGAGTGAGACCCTGTCTTACAAAAAAACAGTAACAACTACAACAAAACACAATTAAACCTCACTTGAAGAAAAAGGAAAATGGAGCATAGAAAGGTTGAATGGTTGATACAAGTTAACTAGAAAATAAGTGGTGGATTCAAGGTTTTGAACTCAAGACTCAATGTTGGGAGAGCCAGAATACAGGGTCTCTCTCTCTGAGTCATAGGCTTTTGCCCAGACTTTCTCTTAAACCAGGCTGCTGGGAGAGAAAGCACCATCTACGGGCATTTTGGGCAGATTAAGTCTTCCTTGTGCCAGATTGTTTCATGCCTTGTAGAATGTGTAACATCCCACTATATTTCAGAACCACCCTCTTACTCACTGTGGAAAAGACCTGAACGTTTTCTAAATTCTCTCCTTTTGGTGATACTGCCACAGGCAGAAAATTATTCCAAATGTTTCTATAGCCCAGGGCCCTCTGCCCTCAGGTACATTCCTGAAGGCAGACGAAGAAACAAGCCCCACTGAATCCGAACTTCTTAATTTACCCTACTCTCATTCACACATTTCTTTTTCGTATCTTCTGCTTTCTTGAGGTGGCTTTTACACTCTTCCCCAGAAGGTAATTACAGAGCATGCCAGAGAAAACAACCAATAAAGGGATTCAAAAATATTATCCATATGGATACAGGTCTGTCAAATCATTGGTCATCCAATTAAAATATAATCTCCCCTACAAGAGTCTGGAAACATGTATGCCTCCATTCAATTCCTTATTATTACCAGTTGTACCAAGTATAGGCAAAATTACAAATGCTAAATATATGTAAGGCAAGAATGTTTTGCACATTCTGTGACACGCTGCCTGATTTTCATACTATTCCATGAAATACTCTATTTTGAGTTTTATGTTTTCTTACTAGCTGCCTTTTAAACATCTGTCCTTGTAGTTCATACTGAAGGTTTTAAATTGAGGAACTAGTAACACAGTAATTGGGGACAAAACGACATTTCCTACATGGAGCATAAAATAGAATTCGTGGTTCCCTGTGCAGTACAATTTGATATCCATTCCACTCAACACAGGCAGACATATACAGGCCATACAAATTGATGCACTCACCCTTTGGCCAAACAAAATCAGTTAATATTGTCCATTTCACCACTGTTCAACATGCACTACAGACTAATTTTTATGTGTCATACTCACCAGATTGTTTCTATTAGATGTTACTTCGTGTATCTACAATGCCTAAGAAACCACAAAAATAGGACCTTGTATGAAAAGGTCTTGGTGCAATAGTAATTGCAGTTTTTGCCACTATTTTTAATGATGGAAACCGCAACTGCTTTGCACCAACCTAGTAACAACCATTGTAATGTGTCGGCGATTTTATGGACCAGAAATCTGTGCAAACCACCACAGAGAGGACTCGGCTCGGTCCCACAATGACTGAGCTTAGGTGGTTCAAACAAGTAGAAATGACTGTCATGGCTTACTGAGGGACATATATGTGAAGTCTTAGTTTTGGCTGTTTGTGGATTCAAAATGTCTATTCAATCACATGTCTGACATCTGGGCTAGACTAGCTGGACTAGTGGAGGTTGCCTGGGCACCTTTTTCTCTTTGAACAGTACAATAATCTCAAGGTTTTTGGACTCTTTACATCATGACAAGGTTCTCCCAGCAGCAGCATTCCAAGAGGCTTGGGTAGAAGCTCCAAGGCTTCTTTTTTTTGTTTTTCGTTTTTCGAGACGGAGTCTCTCTCTGTCTCCCAGGCTGGAGTGCAGTGGCGCGATCTTGGCTCACTGCAAACTCCGCCTCCCGGGTTCAAGCGATTCTGCTGCCTCAGCCTCCTCAGTAGCTGGGATTACAGGCGCCCCCACCACACACGGCTAATTTTTGTATTTTTAGTAGAGACGGGGGTTTCACCATATTGGCCAGGCTGATCTCGAACTCCTGACCTTGAGATCTGCCCCACTCAGCCTCCCAAGGTGCTGGGATTACAGGCGTGAGCCACTGCACCCCGCCTACAAGACTTCTTATAAAGCAGCTTTGGAAATCTCAGAATGTCCTTTGCCACAAATTCAATTCATCAAGTAAACAAGGCAAACCCGGATTCAAAGGGAGTAGAATTAGACTCCACCTCTTAATGGGAGAAGTAGCAATAATTTGAGGCCATCTGCAACATCCGTGGCAGACTCTGATGTGTCTAACTGGCTCAGAACACACAGTGTTGAAGAAAAATATAATCAGCTTGATTACACAGCTGTCATAGTTTAATTCATGCAAATCATACTAAAATACTTCCACAGGTTGGCTCCTTTTCTAGTCCCTGATTCCACCCTGGGTTTTGTGTTATCAAATTACTCACATCAGTCAACAATTAAAATTTTCCCCCTCCTCTCACTCCTCACTATTAAACAGGTTTTATCTCATGTAAAACTGGCAGTTAAATGTAATTCATTTTTATTGTAACTTTACACCCAGGGTTTTATAGGCACTATGTCTTTGAAACTATTAGCAGACATATATGATTTTCCTGAATTCCCATCAAACGCTGTTCCTATATCGTATCTTTTTCTTTCTTAATAAAATGGAAGAGATGCATAAGGTCTCAATGAAAATGACAAAATTTAAGAGGCTGTAGGAAAATAAAAGCAAACACAGAAGCAGGAGAAAAAGAATGAGATAAATAAAGGAGTGATGTTGGGTGTTATGTTCTGTCATTACATGTCAATTTAACTAATTGGCTCCAAAAGGATTATTTTAATATCAACTAATTAAATGTATTCTGTGTATAGGACTCAGTTGCTCTAATTTTAAAAACCCATAGAGACAAAATTTTTAAGAAACTATATGTTACAATTTTAACAGATTATAAAATACAAGCTCTTTTAAATATTATCGTGAGATTACCTGCTTTTTAAAATCATCCAATTTCTTAATTTAAATTCCTCTGGGTGGAATTCAATGTATTAACAGCCAACTGATGGAAGGAGAAAACAAATGGAGCAAAGGCAGTGCAACAAATTTTCCATTTAAATTTAAGAAAAGTTTTACTTAGAGTTGTTATCAAGATAATACTCCACAGACTTGTTAAACAATTATGGCAAAACAATTTGAGTAGCAGAAGAAGTGTATCCAGGATACTGCAAAATAAATTATATGACTTTCCTATTGAGAATATATTAATAGGTTTAGAAGTGGAAAACTCTAGATATATTGGGGCAAAAAGAAAAAAAATCATGATAATGATATTCATCCTCACGTACTTTATTATTTCATTTTATAGAGATCAAAATGAATAAGTATAACCTAAACTTTATTTTATGAGTATTTCTTACATTACCAATTGATAAATGTCAAAATTATATAATTCAATATTTAGCTATCACATAAGTTTTCTGGTAGGTTTTTCATTGGGAATTCAGTATTGATGTGCTCTTGGTCCATTTAACCCATATTTTATCATATAAAGGTAAAAAAAATCAGAGAATATATGAAAAACAATACTAATCTGATAAATTTTCTTTCTCACTAGTAGAACAAAATGCATTTGATTCATAAACATGGAAAGGAATACAGATATAGACAAATATACATACACACATATCCATAGTTACATAACTAGATAGAACTGATTATATATCTTGCAATTTTTAAGTGATGAGAAAAGTTCTATAATATTGTGCACAACAGTTAAGAGATTCTTGTGTTGCTTTTTCTACTGTGAAATAAAAGACAGATATTTTTCAGCATAATACAGCTCTTCCATTCACTTAACAATTTTCAGTTATTAGAAGCAGATGGTGTTTTGGTGGTAAACACAATTAATTTACATTTTAGAGAATTTACTTAATTAGAATTGGACTCCATGTCTCTCATGCATTGAATTTCATCGTTACACATACTGTTCATAATTTTGCCAGCTGTCTTAAATGTACACTTATTTTTTTGATTCATAAAAATATAACTTCCAAAAAGGAGATAATCTATCCATTTTCCTGAACCTGAAAATAAAACACATTGTCTCAAAATTTCATTTTAAAAGATGTTTAAGCCATCAATTTATCTTGTTTCAAAATACATGATGAATTCAAAGTATGTACAAATTTAAATACATATCTCCATTTTGCATTCCTTCAATGTTAATGTATCTTTTTCATTTCTAAAATGTTAACTGAAGTATTTCATACTTTATAGATCTATAAAAATATTATTGATGACAAAAACATATGCTTAGTGAACCATGAAAACATTTCCAACTTATTCAGTTTATTTCCCCAAAATGTTACCAAAGTGGATTGATATAGTCTGACGAAAAGTAAACACTCTACCCAATTTCAGATGTTGGTCCTACATAATGTTATTCATTGAAATGACTGATGTTTTACACATTTTTTTTTCTTTTTTGAGACTGAGTCTCACTCTGTTGCCCTGGCTGGAGTGCAGTGGCGCGATCTCAGCTCACTGCAACCTCCACCTCTCAGGTTCAAGTGATTCTCCTGCCTCGCCTCCCAAGTAGCTGGGATTACAGGAGTGCACCAACATGCCCAGTTAATTTTTGTGTTTTTAGTAGAGACGGGGTTTCACCATGTTGGCCAGGAGGGTCTGAAACTCCTGACTTCAGGTGATCCGCCTGCCTCAACCTCCCAAAGTGCTGGGATTACAGGTGTGAGCCACCACACCCAACCACTATTTTACACTTTGGATGTGCATGCATATATGTGCATGCTCATGCATGTGTCTCCTCCTAATTATATTTGGTATTCTAATATTAATTCTAAAATAAATCATTTATGATTGATTGATTGATTTAAAATAAATCATGATTGATTTATTTAAAATAAACTATTATTTATATATTTATTTAAAATAAATCATTCTTTAGAATAAATCTATGGTAACACTTATTTTATAACTTTCTCACGGTTATAAGGTTCCTTTTACCTGTCATGCAACATCAGCAAAGGATTATTTTAATATTTTGAGCATATTATTATTTTGCTTCATGTAAATGCAATTAATAGTTTATCTTGAATAATTTCCTTTAATAATGATCTCTACTTAGCAAAAAAGGCTATGGTCAAGAGTATGTCCCTAAAAGTAATTTTTTAAGAGACATCATCTTGTTTTGTTGCCCAGGCTGGAACTGAACTCCTGGGCTCAAGCAGTCCTCCCACCTCAGCACTCCAAGCAGTTGGGACTACCAGCGTTTGCCACTGTGCCCCAAAGAGTTATGTATTTTTAATCTAATTAGAATCAAATTCTAAAGAGTATTTTAAATTTGTTTAAAACAGCTTAAACTTAATATGTTCTTAGAAACTGTTCTTAACAAGTTTCGGGGCTTAGGATTAGATTTGATTTTTACTTATCTTACATCTAAAAAATTAATTCTACATCATCTTTAAAAATGATGTCCAGATATTATGAATAATAATTTAGGGTCCAAAAGTAATAGTTAAGTAGTCTGGCAACTTCCCTTAATAGTAAGATGTTATAATCAATAGGCTTATATTTTACATCTTGTTAGTAGGTTTTATTGAAATACCAATAAAGCATCAGTATTGTCTTTGTCAGTGATTATTTACTTGGCTCTGTTATGTTAATATTTCAGACATCAGCTTTACATTTTTACTCTCATTTAATGGAAAGCTTTTTTATTTTCAGAAAAAAATATGGCATCTATCTTTCCACTGAATATTAGGAAAGCTATCAAGTAAATATATTTGAGGTAATAATTAGTAATAAACTTTTTTTCCTACTGCATGAAGTATTTTAGATTTGGGAGAAAAAGTATTTAGATGTCTATTTCAATATTCAACTCCAGCTCACCCTACCTCTAACATGGTTAAACTTTTTATTTTCTCAGATTTATCATTTATCTATTCTGATATCTCTAAACAGTCAAACTGCAAATCTATAAGGACTTGAATTTTGAAAAGTGTCACCATACCTCTGTCAATCTAAAGTGTAGAATGCATGTATTGGACTGTACACACACCCAGAGAAGAGCCAGAAAAGAGAAAGGCACTAGGCACTGACTTCCGGCAGCAAAAGTAGGAAGTAAAATCTACGGCTGTGTTGTAAAGTGTCTGCAGTTTGAATGTGTGCCTTCTTGGTCCCCTTGTCAAAGGATGAAGAACATATCATCAAGGCATGTAAAGAAATCCGGCCAATCATCAGTCAGCTAATATATCATACTTTCCAGATGGGAATGCAAGGATGGTAAATTCAAAAAAAAAAAAAAAAAGTACTTTAAGAAAAGTAGCAGAGATCTCAATGATCACACAATACAGAGAATACACATCATTCCAGGAAAATTGTTAAACAAACACTCAGCAACCAGGACAAAAATAATCTCTGAGGATGGAGGAATAAATAATGGTTCTTGCAATACATTATTTTAAATTGACAATGTCTAGCTTTTACAAATAAATTATGTGGTATGCAAATAAATAGGAAATTGTGTAAATCTGCAGGGAGAAAAGCAGATAATTGAAAGTTTCTCTAAGGAATGTTCCCCAGATTTTGGAGTTAACAGGCAAATAATTTAAATCATCAATATAAATGTGTTCAAAGAATAAAGGAAATCATTTAAAAAATGAAGAAATAAAAGTATGAAAGCATTTCTATCACCAAGTAGGAAGTATCAATAAAGAGAAATTACAAAAATGAGCCAAATAAAAATTGTACAATAGCTAATTTAAAAAATGAGTAATCACAAGAGGAACTCAATGACAGATTTGCGCTAGAAGAAAGAATCAATAAACATAAAAGTAGATCAATAGAATTTACCCTGACTGAGGAGCAGAAAGAAAATGATGAAAGATAAATACAGCCTCACAAAACTGTGGGACGTATTGACTGTACCAACATATGCACAATGAGAATCCCAGAAGGTGATGAGGAAGGGGCACAGATTATGATGGAAAACTACCTATATTTGATAGGAAATATAAATCTACATATTCAAGAAATTCAGTGAGTTCCAAGGAGGATAAAAACAAATAGACCCACTCATAATCCCCATACTCAAATTTTTACAAAGACAGGAACATTTTTAAGGCAGTAGGACTAAAACGACTCATCAATATGAGAGAACTCCAGTAAGACTGAGAGCTGACTTTTCTTGAGAAACTGTAGGATAAAATACAATAGAATGATACTTTCAAAATATTGAACAAAAATAATGTCAAGCCAACATTTAGGATACAACTAAATTTTTCTTCTTCTTCAAATATGAAGGATATATTAAAACTTTTTCAGATACACAAAAATGGAGAAAATGTGTTGCCAAGAGACTTTTCATACAAGAAATAGACAAGGAAGTTATTTTTTAAATTTTAGATGGAATCTTGCTCTGTTGGCCAGGCAGGAGTGTAGTGGAGCAATCTCAGCTCACTGCCTCCTCTGCCTTCCAGGTACAAGTGATTCCCCTGCCTCAGCCTCCCGAGTAGCTGGGATTACAGATGCCCACCACCACTGCCAGCTAATTTTTGTATTTTTAGTACAGACGGGGTTTCACCATATTGCCCAGGTTGGTCTCAAACTCTTGACCTTAGATGATCCACCCACCTCAGGCTTCCAAAGTGCTGGGATTACTGGCATAAGCCACTACTCCTGGCTAGAAAAGGGAGTTCTTTTGGCTGCAATAAAAGTAAACCAGACAGTAACTCAAGTCCATGTGAAGAAATAAAGAGCAGCAATAAAGCCATCTTCATAGGTATTAAAAAAGACAATATAAATATTTTTGAGTGTAACTACTTTTTCTTTACACTGTAAATACAACTGCATGAACAATTGTTATAAAAGTTTATTGATAGGCTTATAATGTTTACAGATGTATTTTATCTGACAGTAACAGTGCAATGGATGAAGAGTCCCACACAAGACCACAGCAGAATACACATTCACCTAAGTGTATATGGAATGTTCTGTAGGATAGACTGTGTGTTTGACTATAACATCAGCTTCAATCAATAAATTAAAAAAGAGTGTGGTCTATGATCATAGTGGAATTAAGCTGGAAAACAGCAAGATGAAGGAATTTAGTAAACTCACAGATAAGTGAAACTAAACAGTTAACTCCTAAGTAACCAATGGATCAAAGAAGAAATCACAAGGGACATTAGAGAATACTTTGAGATAAATGAAAATAAAAACACAACATGAAATTCAAAAACAAAATAATCTAAAACTAAAGGGATTTAGCTAAAACAATGCTTAGAGGGAAATGTGTAACTATAAATTCCACAGTTAAAAAAGAAAAAAAAATCTGAAATCAATAACCGTGCATTTCACTGGGAAAAAGATAGGGCAAGAAAATCAGCGCAGGTATAAGGAAGAAAATAAAAGCTTTATTAAATAATAAAATAAATGAAATACAGAAGAGAAAAATAATTTAAAAAGTCAACAAAACTAAAGTTGTTGGAAGATCAACAAAATTAATGAATATCTAGGAAAACTGATCAAGAAAAAAAGAAAGATTCAAATTTATAAAATCATACATGAAAAAGAAAGCATTATTATTGACAGTATAGAAATAAAAATGGTTACAAGGAAATTTTATGAACAAGTACGTATCGGAAAATTAGATAACTAGATGAAATGGATAAGGTTTAGACACAAAATACTAAAAGTAACTTAAAGAAATACAAAAACTGAAAATACTTTTTAAAAGTAAAGACAAAAAAAAAAAGTAAAGACATTAAATTAGTAATCAAAAACTGCTCACAAAACAAAAGCCAGAAAAAGATGGATTCACAAGTGAATTCTACCCAACATTTAAAGGGAATTAACAGCAAACTTTCTCAAACTATTTCAAACCATAGAAAAGGAAGAAACATTTTCTAAATGTGTCGGGCCAGTATCACTCTGATACTCAAATGCAACAAGCACATCAAAAGAAAAATGTCAACTGATATTGTTATATAAAGAAGCCTTGGGCATATGTTGCTTTTTTACAGCCAGTTAGGACCATGAGTTAGTTAGTTCAGAAGTCCACTGGCAACAAACCCAAGTTTTTACCTGTCCAATTGCTTTACATATAACCTCAATAAGCAGATTTTTATCCATTTATCCTGTTTTGCACACTCCAAAAACTACACCCCAAATCTGATATCCATAGATAAGAAAAACTCTGGGGCCATAAAAGACCACAAGTCACTGCTACTCTTAGGAGTTCTCTGACTCAGAGACTCCCATCATGCTGTCCATGACATCACTTTAACATGTAAGGCCCTGCCTGTTCCCTTATCTCTGAGGTACATTTTCTTTCTTCTCCTTCCCAGTGGTGGCCTTGCACTTTTGTGTCTGAAAGGACTCATGCTGTGAGGGACTCACCCTCAAAGGCAAGCTGCCAAAGTGCCATCCAAGGAAAACTCATTGTGTGCTACCGTCTCCTCGTGATCTTATCCCTTGATCAGCCCTGAAATCTCAAACTCCCTCTACTTAAGAATATAGATGCGAAAGTTCCTAACAAAATATTAATAAATCAATTTTATCAATATATTGAAAGGCTTATACCCCATCAATACATGGGTTTTATCTGCAAAATACATGAGAGGTTCAACATTAAAAAAAAATACATTTAATAGAGCAGTTTAATAAAATAAAGGATAGAAATGCTTTATCATTTCAATTGAAGTAGATATAAATTTGAAAAATCCAGCACATTTTCATTAAAAAAAAGAAAAGCACTCAACAGACTAGAAATAAAATGACACTTCCTCAGTCCAGAGTCATACATAAAAATCCCACACCTAACATCATACTCAATGGTAAAAGACTGAACACTATCTCCCTAAAATCAGGAACAGAGCAAGGATGTCTGCTCTTGCCACTTGTTTTCAAATTTGCATTGGTGGTTCTAGTCAGAAAAATTAAGCAAGACAAACAAATAAAATTCATTAAGGTAGAAGCAAATATGTAAAACTATCTTTATTTGCAGATTACATGATCTCGTATGTAGAAAAACCCTAGGGCATTCATAAAACAATGCTAATAAACAAGTTTATCACGCTTATAGGATAAAACATTATAATACAAAATCAGTTGGACTTCATTATAATTTACCAATATTGTACTTCTAAAAACACTTGGAAAGTGAAAAGTAATAGAAGAATTTTTTTTCTTCAAATAGAAGAATTTTCTTCAAGTAATAGAAGAATTTTTTTTGCAAATGGTATGCCTGATCAAGAGTCTACTATCTAGATTATGTATGGAACTCCTACAACTTAACAATAAAAATGACAAATGAACCAAGTATACAAATGAGTAAATGATTTGAATAAATATTTCACCAAAGAATATATAACCATGACCAGTAAATACATTAAAAAATCATTTATACTTATGAATATTCAAATAAAAATTCCAAGAGAATACCACTTCTCATACACTCGTATGGCTATAAGCAAAAAGAACAGGCAATAACAAGAAATGACAAGGATATCGAGAAATATGAACTGTTACATATTGCTGATAGAAAGGTCAATGGCATAGGACTTCAGAAGACACTTTGGCAGTTCCTCAAATAGAATTATTTGAATTTATTTAAATTACTTGAACCTAAAATTACCATATGACCCACCAATTTCGCACTTAGGCATGTACTGAACATAATTTAAAAAATATGTTTACAAAAAATTGTATACAAATGTTCAAAGTAGCACCATTTAGAATAGCCAAAACATTAAAAAAAAAAATTAAGTGATGAGTAGATAAAATGTATTTTCATCCAGTGGAATATTATCTGGAATAACAGTAATTACGGGTACATATGAAAACATAGAAAACATAGATGAATCCTGGAAACATTATACTAAACAATAGAAGTCATACTCAGAAGACCAAATATGTATAAATTACTATGTATGAAATGTTCTGAATGGGGAAATTCATAGAAATAGAAAGTAGATTCATGGAATTCGGGACTAGGTTTGGAGAAGGTGATAACAAGAATGAGTATTGATTGCTAATGGGTACTCAGTTTCTTTTATGAGTGACGAAAACTTTAAAAAATTATATTATGGTAATGATTGCACAATCTTGTGAATATACTAAAGTACATTGAACTGTATAATTTAAATAGGTGAACTGAATTACATATGCATTATATAAAACTGTGAAAATAAATCTTGATGTTTAAAATAAGATTACTTCAAGCATTTAAATTCTATGATTAGGAGCTCTTTTCAACAAGGAGTCTTTTGCAAAATGTATATGCAATTCAAAAATATAAAGAAATAATTTAACCAATAAATCAAACCTAACCCTATCAAACAAAAACTTCAACTGTTAAACATTTACTTTTTCTGTGCCCTTAGTGGTCTCTATAGCCAAATTGCCTAGAATTGAATCCTAACTCACTCTTTATCTTTTGTGTTACTTTGGTCAATGCATTTAACCTCTTAGTGCCTAATTATCCATCTTTGTAAACTCAGAAGGTTCTAGTGAAGATTAAATAACTCAATTTCCTTAAAGTGAATATGGCAATACCTGACATGTAATAAAACCACATAACTGTCAATGTTATAACAATAACACACACAAGCACACCACACAAATGTCTTTGCACATATAGTTGTTAACATGTGTGTTGACACTTAGTACATACTAGATGTTATTATAAGCACTTTGACTATAAGAATAACCTAATTAAGATTTATAAAATTGATGGCTTTGAACTTTTTTCACTTAAATGTACATTAAGGTTAAACATAAATTTATATAATTTTATGTAACAATCATTGCTTGTTAAAATTCTAGTACATAGAACTTTAAGCAGAAACAATAAAAGGATATAAAGGAAGAATATATGTAAGATTGAAAACCAAAGGGTAGATTAAATAGAATAGAGATGTTTTTGAGTTGTTTAATAACATTTCTTGAAAAGTGATTGTTGTAATAATATATCAATAAGCTTTATAAAGTATATTTGCATAAGTGTTGATTTTTAAATGAATAACAATTGTAGTATTAACTGATCTTATCTTCTATAAGCCTATATCTCCAGCAAATCAGAAAATTTTGAATCTGAGGAATTTTATTTAGCAAGGTAGTATCAGTTACACTTGGAATTGAAAATATGTTTCCAAATCATTAATAGATTTTATATCCAAAGAACTACAATAGTGCCTCAGGAAAAAAATATCAAAATTTCTGTGGCCATTTATACATTTTCTTTTCTGTTTTTATATGCATGGAAAACTGAAGGCTGAGAGATAAGAAATAAGAGAAAAATAATAAAATAGACAAAGAGATAAACAACTATTAAAATGTAAAATATATACCAGTCAACTAACTAAAAGAAAAATTATTTATGTCCTTTCAATGTATGGACTCTGTCTAATACACTGTTTTCACTGTTTTATGTATATCAAATAAAAGTGCAGTATTTTTATATGTGTGTCTGGGTGTGTGTTTATGTGTTAATGAACAAACAAAAGAAAAATTATCTGAATTATAAGCCATTTTAACTACATGATTTTGAACTTACTAAAATAGTGTATTTTTGAATTCTTATTGATTTTGTCTCTGAAGAGGCCACTGAACCTATCATGCATGAAGAAATTGCTTCGGAGGGCAACAGATTTGTTTGGGCAATTACTATATTGACTAAGGAACCAAGGAGGCCAAGTCCCTTCTTAACACAATTGTTATTTCATTGACTAGCGTTACATGAGAGACAAGGAGAGTCAGAGTCCAAGGACACAGGAACAAGGATGGCCTCCTGGGAACGAAGCGTGATGCTCCATAGAGACTTGAATTCTAGAATAAATCACTGGAATTGTGTCGGCAGCAGTATGGATCCATTGTTGGAAAGTAAATTCATCACAGTGGTTGCCATGCTGACTGAATTAAATGCCCAGCAATATACAAATGCAGCCATTGTTCCCCAATGGGAATTATTTTAGTCATGGTTGGTGTGTTTTTTGGTTGCTTACATTATATCTGGAAATGCAGCTGATAATTGGGAAGCAACTAATATCACAGACAACAAGAAGTTGATTTAACAGTGTTATAGTTTTTCTTTCCAGTAATAATTTACTTTACACGTAATACCATGGCCCATAAAAAACTTAACATAAGTCTCAAGTTTAAATTGTGTGATAAGTCCAATTTCTCAAAAAGAAAATGACCATTATTAGAAGTTATATTCACTGCAGCAACTAGTCTCAATGAGAAAAGTCACACATATGCTGGTGTTTAAATATTCAGTGTAAATATGTGTTGCCTACTTATTCTTTTTACTTGATGAATACTAAGGGAAAAATAAGCCTGAGGGAAGAAATAAAGACTTCTTGTGGGTTAAAAACTACAAAACTGGTCAGGCACGGTGGCTCACACCCGTAATCCCAGCACTTTGAGAGTTTGAGGCAGGCAGATCACCTGAGGTCTGGAGCTCGAGACCAGCCTGCCCAACATAGAGAAACCCCATCTCTACTAAAAATAAAAAAAATTAGCCGGGCGTGGTGGCTGACGCCTGTAATCCCACCTACTCAGGAGGCTGAGGCAGGAGAATCGCTTGAACCTGGGAGTCAGAAGTTGCAGTGAGCCAAGATGGTACCACTGCACTACAGCCTGGGTGACAGAGAGAAACTCCATCTCAAAAAAACAAACAAACAAGCAAACAAAAACACTACAAAATTAGCTTTGTTTTCACGTATTCCTTTCTCAGGTACTGTATATGGGACCTACTTGTTTCTTTCTTCTCGCTATCATAATTCATCCTTTGCCCTGGGTCTTGAGAGAGAACCATTCAGGTTCTCATTTATAAAAATGTCTCAAAATATGGTCCCAAACCTACTCTCTTGATGTAAAGGTTAATGCTAAAAAAACACAGAAAAGATATAAGCTTAATGCCTTTCTCCATTTATTATTTGCATTCATTTAACAATTATTTATTGAGTACCTGTAAGTGTTAAGAAATGAACATACCATGACAGACACATTATGTGAAAGAACTTCCAAGTGCTTACGTAAACTTACTTATTTGCCAAACATCCCTACATTCATTTTAATTTAATTGTAAAGTAAACCAAAACACTTTGACACACACATATACACAATGTTTTTAAAAGTGGTCATTGTTTCAACCTGCATAGTTATTAATAATTATATTAGCAGGAGTAGCCGAAAATGGTGACAGCTGGTTTGATTACAGGTTTACTTGCAATTAAGGTAGAAATTTGACAATGTTTAAAAGATGAAATTATTTTAGTAGGTGATCACAAAGAATTAAGTCAAATAAACATAAATGTAGAAATGAAGAGTACATACTTTTACTGATGTATCTTTAACAGTTTTGTATTTTAATCCTTAGAAATATTCATATAAACCAAAATATTTTGGCTTAAAGTGCTGCAGTTTGACAAATGTTTGAGGACTTTTCATGGACTCTAATGTGGTTTAAATTATGTCTCCTCCGTGTATTTATCTCATAATCTTGTGCAAAGTAGTCAAATGTCTAAGCCTCAGATATATTACCTGCAAAATAGAAATAATAATACCTATGGGCAGATTTATTATAAAGATTAAGATAACACAGGCAAAGTAATTAGCGTAAGTGTCTAGCACACATTAATATCAGTAAGTGGTAGTTGTCATTTGAGAGGATATTTAGCATCTTCCTTCCCACAAGTGAAGTACCTCCCAGTAAGCAAACAATGGAGATATAATTCCTAAAGCCACATTTCGAAACCTTATGGCACTAACACCAGATTTGGAAAATTCTTGAATACACATAGATTTGGAAGTGGAGAAATGAAAAGTATTCTCAGAATTAGACAATGTTTCCTTGGAATTGCTTTTATCACTTCAAGACTTCTCTCAGCTATGAGATATTTATCTACAATTTTCCTCAAGTTTAATTCTTGCTGTTCACTTCTAGATTGCAATAAATCTTTTGTTTCTATAGTAATGATATGAAATATATTTTAACATAATTTTCACTACTAAAAAATCTTACATATTTTAAGTTTTTATATCCTATATCAAAGCAAAATGTATGTAATTAACTCCTATATTCCAGGAAACCATTCCTTTATTAATTACATAGATAGGTGTGATTTTCTTTATTAAATTATATTTTACTTAAGGCTCAAATAAGCCCTATTTTTTATGTTAGTGAATTTTCCCTACTCATTAATGTGAAATGTTTGCTCAAAGTTGTAATAGGGCACTGCTAGTGGAAAGAATTTCAGAGAAGTGTGAACCATTTACAGTTAGGTAATACCAATCACGGTGAGAAAGAAGTTTCAGAAAAAGTAACAGTGTTTAAGTGTATCATGGTGCCTGCAATCCCAGAACTTTGGGAGGCCAAGGCGGGCGGATCACCTAAGGTCAGAAGTTTGAGACCAGCCTGGCCAACATAGTGAAACCCTGTCTCAACTAAAAATATAAAAATTAGCCAGGCATGGTGGTTCACGCCTGTAATCCCAGCTACTCAGGAGACTGGGGTGAGAGAATCACCTGAACCCAGGAGGCAGAGGCTGCAGTGAGCTGACATTACACCACTGTACACCAGCCTGGATAAAGGAGGGAGACTCTGTCTCAGAAAAAAAAAAAAAAAAAGAGTATCATGGAAATTTTTAAAACTTAGTAGAGTAAATCAAGCTAAAAATTAAAGTACTCTTAGCAAAACATTTTCAGAATGCAGTGTCACTTGGGAATGAGAATGACTTTAAAAGAAGGAGCATAAGAGTTAAAAGTAAAATGTTAACATTTAAAATTAGAGTATTTTATAATGAAAATGATAAGTTAAACCATCAAGATTGTCTGTTGAAATTTCCAAGCTGACTTACTGTAATTCTAAAAAAAACCTCAGAAACTCATCAAAGTCACTTAATATTCCATAAAAATAACTAAAAAATAAGTTTATTCCTTTAAGAACAATTATACCCACAAAGAGCAAATGTCAGAAAAAAATATATTAAGCAAGTAGAAACATATGTGAAGACTATCTCATTTGTGAAAAATTAAAATCCTACCAAAATGGAACTCTTTTGTGGCATGTCATGAAATTGTAATTGAACTAAATCCAGAGTATATCCGGAGTTGAGCACTGTGAATGAATGAATGTTAGATACATATTCAGAAACAGTGTGACTGTGGAGTGTATACACCTGTCTTATATCAATGAGAGGGATCATATGATCATCAAGATTATCTTCTTATTGGGGATGCTTTCTAAACCTTCTTCTTTTTTATTGTTGTTTCTTTTTATATTATTTTTATTTTAAGTTCCAGGATTCATGTGCAAGATGTGCAGTTTTGTTACACAACCAAACGTATGCCATGGTGGTTTGCTGCACCTATCAACCCATCACCTAGGTATTAAGCCCAACATGCTTTAGCTATTTTTCCTAATGCTCTCCCTTTCCCTACCATCCTCTGGCAGGCCCCAGTGTGTGTTGTTCCCCTTCCTGTGTCCCTGTGATCTCATTGTTCAGCTCCCAATTATAAGTGAGACCATGTGGGGTTTGGTTTTCTATTCCTGTGTTAGCTTGCTAAGAATAATGGTTTCCAGGTTCATCCATGTCCCTGTAAAGGACATGATCTGGCTCTTTTTTATGGCTGCATAATATTCCATGGCCTATATATACCACATTTTCTTTATCCAGTCTATCATCGATGAGCATTTGGGTTGATTCTATGTCTTTACTATCGTGTATAGTGCAGCATTGAACATATGCGTGCATGTATCTTTGCAATAAAATGGTTTATATTCCTTTGAATATATACCTAGTAATGGGATTGCTGGGTCAAATGATATTTCTGGTTCTAGATCTTGAAGAATTACTACACTGTCTTCTACGATGGAGTAAACCTTCCTCTTTAAATTATCCATTTATAAGAGAAATATTTGAAATATTTTCGTTTGAAAGAGTGTACTGAAGAAATGTCTGTGTAAAACAAAACACTTTATTGTACATCTTGTGGAGTTGGAAATCACTCGGAATGTCCATTAATTCTTGATATTATGATTGAGATTACATACATATCATATTGACAAATATTTTTCTTAAAAAGTTAACCTCTGAAAAAATGTTCTTGCTCTCTTGCTTCTGAGTTTGAAACAGAGTTGAGGGAATATTGTGTTATAACTGATAAGGGGAATTAACACTGGAGTTCAGCTTAGGTGAAGTCATTTTCTAAAGTTATGCACTTTCAGTAAGAAAGCAAAATGAGTTACTATTAAGATGTAAAATACGTGGCTGTGAGTACTTATTTTTACATATTGACAAGTTTACTTTCAAAATGTAATTTCAACTACATCCAGAAAAAAATTGATGTATATTTTTACACCTACAGACTTATCTAAATGTTAATCATTATACTTAGAAGATGGGACAATGAAATATACATCATATATTTGAGATGATTTTATATAACACACTTTCATAATCAGCCAAAATGGGAAAACATGCAAACATTTGACTGGCTTGCATAAGAAACAATCCAAATTAGCTCCCCTTCTCTTTTTAGTCAGAAAAGCATGGATGTAAAATTTTTAGGTACTTACGGATGTAAATACAGCAAGTTCTCGTGAAATGCATTAGGGTCAACTGGAATTGAATACTTGTTCAACATTTATTGATATTATATTAGCAACAGGTGATATGAGAAATAAGACAGTCATATTCTTTCTTTCTTTTTTTTTTTTTTTTTTTTTTTTGAGACGGAGTTTTGCTCTTGTTTCTCAGGCTGGAGTGCAGTGGTGCAATCTCAGCTCACTGCAACCTCCGCCTCCCGGGTACAAGCAATTCTCCTGACTCAGCCTCCTTAGTAGCTGGGGTTACAGTGGCACGCCACCATGCCCAGCTAATTTTTGTATTTTTAGTAGAGATGGAGTTTCACCATGTTGGCCAGGCTGGCCTCAAACTCCTGACCTCAGGTGATCCACCTGCCTCGGCCTCCCAAAGTGTTGGGATTATAGGCATGAGCCACCACCCCTGGCCAAGAAAGTCATATTTCTTAAAACATTTATAGTTATGTAAGATGGACACGGAAGTCAACAGTTACAATGGGAAGGTATCAATGCTATGGCAGTGAAATACTCTCAGTTCTATAGGATCTGGGAGAAAATAGGACAGTCTTTGCAAAATTGGAAAAGAAAAAGCACTTCATGTAAAACTAATGCGCACGCGCGCGCGCGCACACACACACACACACACACACACACACACACACAGTCCAATACTATATTTCAGGGTAGAGAACCAGAATCAGAAAACATTTATACCACTATAATTCTGAGGTATTTGACAAGTCCCTTTACTTCTCCAGTTGATCTCTGGTTTTACAAAGTTTTAAATTAGAAACATACCATTTAAAATATGTTTACAAATGGAGTGAATTTTTGTGTTCCTCTTTAAAGAAAGCTTCACTGACAATGGAAAAATTGACATGATTTCATGTTTTTCCCGTGACCATAATACTCATATTTGCAGCAATAAAACAGCTTTGCCATTATTATGTTTTCTATATTCATGAACAAAAAGTACTATTTTAGATTGCTATAACTAATGACCAATTTTAAAAGATTGTATTTATTGGCACTTACTACATGCCAGGTAGTTTGCTGAAATCATTGCATATACCAACTGATTTAACACCAAGCATGCTATGACATCGGACTTGCTATCATTTCCATTTTATAAGTAAGAAAACGAGGCCAGAGAGAAAAAGACACTTCCCAAAGGCTCCCTGACAGTTAAGGGGGAAGAGCCAGGATTCAAGTAGAGTTTAAGAGCAAGTTCTTATAAACTACATGCTAAATACATTAAAATATCATGTTTTACATTTTTCAGTAGGGCTTTTAGGCCAGACGATATAAACTCACATTGATTCCTGTTCCACTGGGGGCAGGCCTGTGCAAACCTATCCCAAAGTCCAAGGAAGCTAAGAGGACAGGGAAGAAAGAGGCTGACACATCCAGTTTCTCAGAAAGAAATATTGAAAAAAGCCATGTCTGTGTCTCGGGCAGCAGTGAGACAAGACGATGAATCCTTGTGTCATCAGCCCCCAGACTCAGGGCTTCTATACCATAGAGAAAGGTCATACGTGATTAAGAAGAGATATGTAGTGCAATTGAAGTATGATAAAATCAAGGTTGTTTTGACCTAAGGGCAGGATTTGCATATCTGCTTTTACCGAAGGAACAATAGGTAAGCTGGATATCTTAGACCTTCCTTAAACTAGGGTTAATTAGGCATCAGTATAGCAAATTAGTATCCAAGAAAATTAGAATTACTTTAGACTCCACAGTTCCATTATATCAATAGCTTAGCATAGGCCCTTATTTATAAGTACCCAGTGCTATATTGTAAGATGATATTATAACCAGTCTTTTCATTAAAAAAACTATTTTAATCATTCTTCCAAACAGATGTTGCAAGATTTTAAAACAATTGTATGTTTATACAGATATGCAAGTAGAATAAGAAGAGTACTTTCATATAGCACTATTAGTATAAAAGCAGTAGATACAATTATTAAAAGTATAAAAAAGTAAAAAATCTTTAAAGGATACACCGTTACCCTTTAAATTATATCTAACTGCCATGTTTGTATGGAAGAAATAAGGAGTACATAATTACTTATTTCTTAGCCAAAAAAAAAAAGCCTGTGATTATACAAAGGATATCTAATTAGGGAAAAAGTGTAATCATAGCACTTAAAATTAAATTAAATATAACCTGAGTTTCAGTACCAGCTCTGTTGCTAAGAAGCTGTGAGACCTGTGAAAAATCATTTAACTTCTCTGAACCTCAGTATGTTGATCCGTACTAAAGGGAATAGGAATCACAAATTGATCTCTGAGGTCCCCTCAGACTCTGATAAGCTATGATGATATGAAATTAGCAGAGTTTGAGTAGAATGAAGTCAATAGAGGTAAACATGCCAATTACTGCATACTAATTTAGTGCTTCTCTCTCTGAAAGGCTTGCGTTTAAAAAGACACATACAGCAAATAGAAAAGATTTATGTAGAGATACTCAAACTATTTCCCACTGTATTTTACTTGCAGAAAAATATTTCGCAGATCAGACATCTTAATACATTTGAAATTTAATAATGAAAGAATTAACTCTAGTAATTTAAAGAGAGATTTGGGGTTATGTAAAAATTACTTCATATCTATATGCAATAGAAAGAATACTCCATTACAAGCTGTATGCATGACTGTTATTTGTGATGTAGCCTTTTCACTAATTTCCCTTGCATGTTCTATTCAAACAGCTGTTTTTTCTTAGATAAACATTATTATATCTATTATATTCCTTTGCTCTATATTAAAACAAACTTATATGCCACTAAATTCTAACATCATACATTGGAATTTCATTGATATTGTAAGTATGTCTCTGATGTGTATAACTTTTTTGAAATTTTTAAAAAATGTATTGAATATTTTTCTAAGAACAAGTAGGAGCTATATTTTAAATGGAAACATGTTTCTTTTAATAGCAAAAGAGACTCTCCTTCTAGTATTCATCTCTCAAATTCAATGACAAATTATAATCAGTTCAAATAGGAGACACCTGTGCTTTCAGAAGAAAACCTCTAAAATATTTTGGGATACTTTCCTCCATGTCTAAAAAGATTATATTAAATTACAATTGTGGGAACAATGACACAAATGGGGAAGCAATGAGTGCTTCTATGAAAGAAAAGACTGACTACTCCAAAGATGATCTACATATTCAAGGCAATGGTGGATACCTTTAATACGCCTTGTGAGACAGAGGGGTTAGTTCTTTCATCTTTCAGCCTGGCCAACACCTAGGTCCTCATTTTCCTAGGTGTTGAAATAGAAAGCAAGCATGGAGGGAGCACAGCTCTGCATAAAAGGCGTTGCCTCCAAATACAAAATGTAACGTTTGCTTGAATTACTTTGATTACAAGACGTTTATATGATTATTTCAATTGGCCTTGTAATAAAGCCAACTGCAAGGACAACTAGGAAATATCTGGGTGCTCACAAAAACAGAGCAAAGAAAATTTTGATTAGCAGTTAGAGACTCAAACGTATCTGTGGTTTTTGTATTGTGTTTGTTTTGAGCTGCTATCAGTTAATTCTAACTTTTAGGTTATAATGCAGCATAATCAATGTCCTTGAATTAACTTCCCAAAACTTTGAGGATAAAAGCCTATATTAACATATTTTTCCAGAAAACGTAAATATTCTAGCTAATAAAATTATAATTGAGAAATTACTGCTATTTAAATATTTTTAAACACTTAAAATTGGGAAAAACTTATTAAACATTAGAAAAATATTTGTATGTCTTAAAATGAATTGCCAGGCCGGGTGCAGTGGCTCACTCCTGTAATCCCAGCACTTTGGGAGGCTGAGGCGGGCGGATCACCTGAGGTCGGGAATTCAAGAACACCTTGGCCAACATGGTGAAACCCCGTCTCCACTAAAAATACAAAAAGTTAGCTGGGCGTAGTGGCGCATGCCTGTAATCCCAGCTACTCAGCAGGCTGAGGCAGGAGAATCGCTTCAATCTGGGAGGCGGAGGTTGCAGTGAGTCAATTGCGCCACTGCACTCCAGCCTGGGTGACAAAATCAAGACTCCATGTCAAATAAATAAATAAATAAAAATGAATTCACAAATGTAGTAGCAGTTATGTAAATACCTAAACACATGCTTATTGCTTTATGTAACACAAACCTTTATCACATTGATTGAAGTTTTTTCTGAGCTATATGTAACAACAGAAGGTCAGAAAACTTACAAAATCATTATTTTGAAGTAAAGAAAAACTAAACCGTGAAATCATTGCTTTTTTTAGATAAAGTTACTGAAGTGACTCAAGATGCTAAATTCAAAATTTCTTCAGTTACCATTGTACTTGTGGAAAAATATTGTCAAGGCCGGGCGCGGTGGCTCAAGCCTGTAATCCCAGCACTTTGGGAGGCCGAGACGGGCGGATCACAAGGTCAGGAGATCGAGACCATCCTGGCTAACACGGCGAAACCCCGTCTCTACTAAAAACACAAAAAATTAGCCGGGCGAGGTGGCGGCGCCTGTGGTCCCAGCTACTCGGGAGGCTGAGGCAGGAGAATAGCGGGAACCCGGGAGGCGGAGCTTGCAGTGAGCTGAGATCTGGCCACTGCACTCCAGCCTGGGCGACAGAGCGAGACTCCATCTCAAAAAAAAAAAAAAAAAAGAAAAAGAAAAAGAAAAAAGAAAAATATTGTCAAAAAGTGTCATTGTTCATACAGGAAAACTTTCTTTAAAGTTTAGAGTAAGACAATAGTTTGTAACCTTAATTACATATACAGATAAAATGACTTTGTTTCATTTTGAGAGGTGAAGCAAGCTGGACTTCCTGAGTGGAGTGGCGACTTGGAGAACTTTTCTGTCTTACAAGAGGATTGTAAAATGCACCAATCAGCACTCTGTAACTAGCAAGAGGATTGTAAAAAGCACTGATCAGTGCTCTGTAAACCGCACCAATCAGCGCTCTGTAAAATGCACCAATCAGCAGGAGTCTAAAAGTAGCCAATTACAGGGAGAATTGAAAAACGGACACTCTGATAGGGCAAAAACGGAACATGGAGGTTGGGCCTGGTGTCTCAGGCCTCTAATACCAGCACTTTGGGAGGATGAGGTGGGCAGGTCACGAGGTCAGGAGATTGAGACCATCCTGGCTAACAGGGTGAAACCCCGTCTCTACTGAAAATACAAAAAATCAGCTGGGCGTGGTGGCGGGCGCCTGTAGTCCCAGCTACTCGGGAGGCTGATGCAGGAGAATGGCGGGAACCCGGGAGGTGGAGCTTGCAGTGAGCCAAGATCACACCACTGCATTCCAACCTGGGAGACAGAGTAAGACTCCATCTCAAAAAAAAAAAAAAAAAAAAAAAAAAAATCAGAACATGGGAGAGGACAAATAAGGGAATAAATAAAAGCTGGCCACCCCAGCCAGCATCAGTAACCCACTCAGGTCCCCTTCTATGCTGTGGAAGCTTTATTCTTTTGCTCTTCACAATAAATCTTGCTGCTGCTCACTCGTTGGGTCCATGCAGTCTTTAAGAGCTGTAACACTCACCACGAAAGTCTGCGGCTACATTCCTGAAGTCAGCTAGACCACGAACACACACCAGAAGGAAGGAACCAACTCTGGATGCAGTTTAACATATTTTACCATATGTAGAAGAAAAATATACAGGAACAATATCATAAATGTTGGGCCAGGAGGTAAAGGGAGTCGTATTATTCTCGTTTTGTTATGATTTACCTGAAGTGGTACAATATTAATTCTTAGCAGACACTTGTAGACTATGCCTATTTAGCAAGAGCAGTGCCTTCCCAAACAAAATAAAAAGCAGTATTGCTAGAAATCAAATAGAGGAAATAAATGGAAAATATTTAGAAGTATTTAACTCAAGACAGGAAAGAGAAAAAAACAGAACAAACGAAAGTGGAAAGGGCAAGGTAAAAATGTTTTTAGATGGCATTTAAACATAAACCAACTATAAAAGACAGAGATTGGCAGCTTTTATGTAAAAAGCAACACTTAACTATGTGCTGTATTGAAATTTCGTTTGAAAAATCAATCAATGCAATTTACACCAGTAACCTAATAGAGAAGAAAACATATCATTATTCCCATAGATGAAGAAAAACATCTTGACAAAATATATTATTTAAACCACTCAGCAAATTAGAAGTTTCCTCAGTGTGAGAAAGGGCATCAAAGAAAAACAGCTAATACTACATTTAATGGTGAATGACTGCATGAAATTCCCCTGAGATGAGAACAAAGGCAATAAGGTTTATTATCATCACTTCTATTCAACAATGTAATTATGGACCGTAGTCAATGAAAGAAGGCAAAAATATGTAAGAATTGAAAGGAAGAAATAAGTGTATTCAGACATAATATGTTTGGATATACAGAAAATAGTAAGGAATCTGCCACAATTAATGAAATTCATATGTAAATTTTTCAAGGCCATGTACTACAAGGCACATATTGCATTCCTATATACTACCAAAAAAAAAAAAAAAAAGGAAAATAAAATTAAGAACACAATGCCATTTAAAATATCATCAACTTTCTTAAAATACAAATAAGTTTAGATAGATAGGTAATAGATAACAGTTGATGATTGATAGATAGCTATAGTTATAGATATTATAGGCCAAAAAGTATAAAACATTTTAGTAAATAATTGAAAATGACTTTTAGAAGTTAAGTTATATCATAGAATCATGGGTGGAAAGATTCAATATTATTAAAAAGTCATACATCTCCATAAGTATATAGAGTCAATTCAATCAAAAGAAAATTTCCACAATTTTTATAGCTTCGCTTTAGTTACTGACAAGCTGTTTCCAAACTTATTGAAGAAATGCAAAGCAACAAAGTCAAAATAAACTGTAAAATGAGATTTGTTTTTTTCTGCTACGGAGTCTCACTCTGTCTCCCAGGCTAGAGTGCAGTGGAGCAATCTAAGCTCACTGCAACCTCTGCCTCCCAGGTTCAAGCGATTCTTCTGATTCAGTCCTCCAAATAGCTGGGATTACAGGCGCACACCAACATGCCTGGCTAATTTTTGTATTTTTAGTAGAGATGGGGTTTCATCATATTGGTCAGATTGGTCTTCACCTCCTGACCTTGAGAACCACCCGCCTTGGCTTCCCGAAGTGCTGGGACAACAGGTGTGGGTCACCCCACAAGGCCAAAACAAATTTTTAAATGAAAAATTTGGAGGACATTAACGTCTGATTTCACAAATTATAATAATAATACAATAATTAAGAAAGTGATATACTCTGATAGAAAAGGTAAACATTCCATTGGAAAGGTAGAGCCGATATATATATATATATATAAAAATATGTATATATAAAAATATATATAAATGTGTATATATACACATATATATATCAGGGAGAGTGTGGGTATGTGTGTGTGTGTGTGTGTGTGTATATACCTGGGAGGGTGTGTGCACATATATATACACACACATATATATCCAGGAGGGTGTGTGTGTGTATATATATGGGAAGGTATATATCTATACATATATACACAGAGGATGGTGTATATATATATACACACACAAACATGTACACAGGAGAGGGTATTATATAGAGCGGAGGGTGTATATATATATATAAGGGAGGCTGTATATAAATATATACACACACATCTGGGAGGGGGTGTATATATATATATAGATATATACACACATTTAGGAGGGTGTATATATGTATATATATTACCGGGAGGCTGTGTGTGTATGTGCATATATACCTGGGAGGGTGTGTGTGTGTATATATATACACACCTGGGAGGGTGTATATGTATGTATATGTTTACCCACTAACTGGTAGTGGGTATATATACCCAGGGGCAGGTGTATATACATATATAACCGGTAGTGGGTAAATATATATATGTATATGTATATCTGTGCACAGGTGTAAACCCACTAGTGGGTAAATATATATATACCTGGGTTGCGGTGTATATTCATATATACCTGGTAGTGGGTAAATATATGTACCCATTGGCATGTGTATATACATAAATACCCGGTAGTGGTCAGGTGTATATACATATATACCTGGTAGTGGGTAAATATATATATACCCAGGTTTGGGTGTATATACATATCTGGTAGTGGGTAAATATATATACCCAGGTTCAGGTGTATATACATATATACCCAGTATTGGGTAAATATATATATATCCGGGTTTGGGTGTATATACATTTATACCTGGTATTGGTAAATATATATACCCATTGGTGTGTGTATGTACATAAATACCTGGTAGTGGTCAGGTGTATATACATATATATTCGGTATATGGGTAAATATATATATACCCAGGTTCGGGTGTATATACATACCTGGTAGTGGGTAAACATATATATACACCCAGATTCACACTCTCACTCACATTCACACTCACAAACTCACACTCACATGCACACACTTACCAGAGTATTTACACACACTCAGACTCTCACACACACTCACACTCACACACTCAATTACACACACACTCACACTCTCTCACACACTCCTACTCACACACTCACGCACACACTCATACACATTCACACAGTCATACAAACTCACTCACACTCTCACACACACACTCACTCTCACACTGACACACACACACACTGACACACTCACACTCGCATTGACACACGCACACTCACACACACACAGACACAGACACACACACACTCTCACACTCACATGCACTCACTGACACACACTGACACACACACACTGACACACACTCACACATTCACTCTCTCACACACACACTCTCCCGACACACAAACTCACGCACTCACATTCACACTGACACACACACTCTCATGCTCACACGCTCACACTGACACACACACACTCTCACACTCACACGCTCACACACACTGACACACACTCCACACTCACTCAAGCACACACACATTCACACACACTCACACTCACACTGACACACACACTCACACTCACAGACTCACACAGTCACACACACTCACACTAACGTACTCACACACACTCCCGGACACACACATGCACACTCACACACACTCACACTCATTCACACTCACACCCTCGCTCACCCTCACACACACACTCACACTCACTAATACTGACACACACTCACACTCACACTCTCACACTCACATTCACACTCTCACATTCACACTCACACTTGCAATCACATTCACACTCACACAATCACTCATTCACACACACTCACATTCTCACACTCACTCTCACACTCACACTCTCTCACTCACACTCACACTGACACACACTTACACACTCACACACTCCCACTCACACACAAACTCATGCTCACACTGACACACACTCACACTCACTCACATTCTCACTCTCACTCTCACACTCTCACTCACACACTCTCACACTGACCCTCACACTCACACAAACCCACACTCACACACACTCACACTCACACTCACTCACACTCACAC
This sequence comes from Theropithecus gelada, assembly GCF_003255815.1. NCBI lineage: Eukaryota > Metazoa > Chordata > Mammalia > Primates > Cercopithecidae > Theropithecus > Theropithecus gelada. Next base: position 42,537,795 of record NC_037670.1, on the reverse strand, counting down.
TCAAACTCACTCCATATGCTCGGGTGCCTGACAGGTCAGTGAGCACTTGTTGGAGTTATCTGGACCAGCAGGGCATGGATGGGCCAGGATGCCAAGGCCTCAGGTACTGTGGTCACCCCTACACATGTCTGCCCCTTAAAGGCCCACCTCCTCTCCACCCCACTCTGAGTGGTCGACTATGCTTTCTGTATCCACTGACACAATAATGCAGCTGTGAGAGATGCCCACTCTGGAGACAAACAACAAACTAACATGTGCAGCATGTCGGGGGCGATCGAGCAATGAAGGAGCTGTGTCAGAATTTTCTTTTTTTTTTTTTTTTTTTCTTCGAGATGGTGTCTTATTCTGTTGCCCAGTCTGGAGTGCAGTGGCATGCATCTTGGTTCATTGCAACCTCTGCCTCCCAGGTTCAAGCAATTCTTTTACCTCAGCCTTCTAAGTAGCTGGGATTACAGGCATGACCACCACACCTGGCTAATTTTTGTATTTTTAGTAGAGACAGGGTTTCACCATTGTTGGCCAGGCTGGTCTCGAACTCCTGACCTCAGGTAATCTGCCCACCTTGGCCTCCCAAAGTCCTGGGATTACAGGCGTGAGCCACAGTGCCCAGCCTGTGTCAGAATTTTCTATCATGGACATGGAGGCTGGTGGTCTGGGTGCAATTTCATACATGGTCATTAGAAAAGGCATCCATCCAAACGCAGTGGCTCATGCTTGTAATCCCAGTGCTTCAGGAGGCCAAGGCAGGAAGATCACTTGAGCCTAAGAGTTTGAGACCAGCTTGGGCAACATAACAAGACCTTGCCTCTACAAAAAACTTAAAAATTAGCTGCGTATGGTGGTGCACACCTGTAGTCCCAGTGACTTGGGAGGCCAAGGCAGGCAGATCGCCTGAGGTCAGGAGTTCGAGACCAGCCTGGCCAATATGATGAAACCCCGTCTCTACTAAAAATACAAAAATTAGCCTAGCGTGGTGGCAAGCACCTGTAATCCGAGCTACTCAGGAGTCTGAGGCAGGAGAATCACTTGAACCTGGGAGGTGGAGGCTGCAGTGAGCCAAGATCACACTATTGCACTTCAGCCTGGGCGACAAGAGCAAGACTTCATCTCAATAAAAATAAAAATAAAAACGAAAATAAAGAAAATCCTCCTTCAGGAAATGACAATTGAGCAGACACCTGAGGAAACGAGGACTCCAGGAAGGGGCCTACACAGTTCTTGGGGTGGGGGAGCCCGCAACCTCTGGTGCCTCCCTGGTCTTCTCCCTTCAGTCCCTCACAGCCTCCAAGTAAAGTGGAAAAGCTGCAGAGCCCCATTGCATGTCACTCAGAGTCAGAAGAGCCATGGACCAATCAACTCCTATAAACCCAGCTGTGCCAGGGGCTGACACCAGCCCTTAGGGAGGTCCTAACTGCCAACTCCCTCCCAGCCTTGAGTCACCCACAGCCTCCCTGGCTGAGCACAGATGAAGCTGTGGGCTCATGTTCATTAAACACCACAATCATACTCCTGGTGGTGAGGTGCCATATTGACGGGATTCTGACACATAGTTGCTCCCCCACCTTTCCGGATGGCCTGTTAGTGACCCACCAGAGCCCCTAGCCCTCCTGTCCCCTGTCCTCCCCTCCCCTCATCCCAGCCTCCTCTGCAGTGGACCTCATGAATTCCTTAAGCATGCCTAGTCGTCAGGCCTGTGGTGGGGCTACTGGCCTCTCTGATGTTGCTTTCTCTCCTGTGGGACAGGCCAGCAATGCAGGAGACAGCTTTCTCGCCTTCATCCGTAATACATAAATGGTAGGCAGGGCTCACCAGACACTTGAGAAAAACCAGAACCACCAAAACAGAAGGCTAAGGTTAACAGGCAATCAAAGCAAGAGAAGAGAATCTTTTAAAAACTCAGAGTATCCTCACAGACCTTTAAGAAGTGGCTACGTTCACAGAACAGAACATCTTCTGAGAAAAAGGAGCAATCTGAGGATTAGAGAGTTTGTTCAACTTTTTAAAAAGTTGTGAAATGCAATCTATTTACAGATGAAAGGCATAAAACAGGTGTGCTACTCAACAAATGATTGCAATAAAAAAGCCCCCTGGGAACCACCACCCAGGACCAGAAATAGATTACTGTGACCCTCAGAGTCCCGACTGCCTCTGCCCAGTCCTACCCCAAGTTGAATAAAGTGGCTGGAAACATAAAACAAGGAATTCTGCCAGAGTGCAGAGAAAGAAATAGAAAGACATGGAAAACATGAACAGATGTGGAGAGACCGAGAGAAGCAATTAGAGGCCCAATTTCCCCCAAACTGGAGAAGAATGGAACAGAGAGAACAAGGGGGAGAAATAATCTGTAAGAACAGAGGAAGAGATTAAGAAACAGTTAAGACATGGGTCTTCCGATTGAAAGGCTTTCCAAGCACTCTGGGCACTGTGGGAAAACTGAGGGAAAAACACACCAGAAAAATGTTCATGAAATTTTAGAATGCCAGCGACAAATAGAAGTCTCTAAAATTTTCCAGGGGCAAGGGAAAGGAAGTTGAGAGCTACCTATGAAGACATAAAAATCAGAACCAGGCCAACACCAAGCTTTTCACAGGCAATGTGATTGTGAACCTCGAATTCTATACCTGGCCAGACTCTATATGTGAGAGCAAAATAAGGACGTTCTTTTGACCCCCAAAGCAGACGTTCTTCCTCTGCTCAAATGTTACATCCCACAGGAGCCTTTTCTGCCGCTGGCCCACAGAACTCTTGGTCTCCACACAGATTCTTCCAATTGATGACTTTGTGTCTTTACTTCTTTGCTGCCTGTTCCCTCACTAAATGGAAGTCCTGTGAAGCCGGCCACTCTGCTTCTCTTGTTTTGCTCTATCTGAAGAGATATGGCACATTCTCAACAAATGGGTGTTAAGTGAACAGTGTTTTTGTTACGGGGGAACTCAGAACAGTGTGAACACAGAGGGAAATGTTTAGTGTCTTTCTCAACCTAGGCCAGATCACAATACAGGCACAACACATCAAAACAAAAGCAAGTCAATAAGCAAAAACACCATCTTCTGAACTATTCATAGGACAGAAAGACAATATAAACTGCAGTTACAGACACGATTGCAAACAATGATAATAGCAAAGGTACAAATGATAACTTAAAGGATCAGCCAAACTTGTAGGTAAAGCAAAATTCGTGAATGTTTCGCATATATTTTAAGCACCTTAAAAAATTTTTTAAAAAAAGAGACAGGCTCTTGCTCTGTCACCTAGAATGGAGTGCAGTTGCCACAATGATAGCTCACTGCAGCCTCGAACTCCTGAATGCAATTGATCCTCCCACCTCAGTCTTCTGAGTAGCTGGGACTACAGGTGCGTACCACCACACCTGGCTAATTTTTATATTTTTTTGTAGAGACAGGGTCTCACTATGTTGCCCCAGCTCATCTTAAACTTCTGGCCTCAAGCAATCCTCCCTTGGCCTCCCAAAGTGCTGGGATAACAGGCATAAGCCACCACACCTGGTCTTTTCACCCATTTAAAGTGTGCAATTCAATGTATTTTTGTGTATTCATAGAGTTTTGCAGCCATTATCACAATCTAATTTTAGAACATTTCATTACCCCCAAAAGAAACCCCCAAGCCCATTAGCAAACACTCCCCATTCTCTCCCAGTGAGCCTTCTTTCAGTGCCTGGCAACCACACATTTATTGTCTGTCTCTATAGATTTACCTGTTCTGGACATCTCATATAGATTGAATTGTACAATACACGATGTTTTGTTGAAGGGGTGGTCTGCCCCTCCACAGCTGTGAGCGTTTCTCATCTGGTTGCGACTAGAGTCTGAGAAAAGAAATAAGAGACAGAGACAAAGAACAGAGAAAGAAAAGCGGGCCCAGGGGACTGGCGCTCAGCCCCAGGGGACCTGTGCGGGCACCTGGTCTCTGAGTTCCCTCAGTATTCATTGATCATTATCTCTACCATCTTGGAGAGGGGGATGTGGCAGGACAATAGAGTAATGGTGGGGAGAGGGTCAGCAGGAAATCGTGCGTACAAAGGTCTCTGTGTCATTAGTAAGTTTAAGGAAAGGTGCTGTGCCTTGATGTGCAGGTATACAAACATCTCAGTGGATTAAAGAACAGTATTGTCGCTAGCACGTCTCACTTCCAGCCCTAAGGCGGTTTTCTCCTATCTCAGTAAACAGAACATACAATCGGGTTTTACACTGAGACATTCTATTCCCAGGGACCAGCAGGAGACAGATGCCTTCCTCTTATCTCAGCTGTAAAGAGGCCTTCCTCTTTCACTAATCCTCCTCAGCACAGACCCTTTACGGGTGTCAGGCTGGGGGATGGTCAGGTCTTTCCCCTCCCACAAGGCCATATCTCAGGCTATCACATGGGGAGAAACCTTGGACAATGCCTGGCTTTCCTAGGCAGAGGTCCCTGCGCTTCCGCAGTGTGTTGTGTCCCTGGGTACTTGAGATTAGAGAATGGTGATGACTTTTAGCAAGCATACTGCCTTCAAGCACTTTTTTAACAAAGCACATCCTGCATAGCCCCAAATCCATTAAACCTTGAGTCAACACGGCACATGTCTCTGCAAGCACAGGGTTGGGGCTAGGGTTACAGATTAACAGCATCTCAAGGCAGAAGAATTTCTCTTAGTACAGAACAAGATGGAGTCTCTTATGTCTACTTCTTTCTACATAGACACAGTAACAGTCTGATCTTTCTTTTCCCCATGTTTGTGACTTGCTTCTTTCATTTAGCATATTTTCAAGATCTCGTAGCATGTATCAGAACATTCCTTTTTTTTTTTTTTTGAGATGGAATTTTGCTCTTGTTGCTCAAGCTGGAGTGCAATGGCGCGATCTCGGATCACTGCAACCTCTGCCTCCAGGGTTCAAGTGATTCTCCTGCCTCAGCCTCCTGAGGCGCGGGACTACAGGCTCCCGCCACCACGCCCCAGCTAATTTTTGTATTTTTAGTAGAGACAGGGTTTCACCATGTTGGCCAGGATGGTCTTGATCTCTTGACCTTGTGATCTGCCCACCTTGGCCTCCCAAAGTGCTGGAATTACAGGCGTGAGACATTCCTTTTTATGTATGAATAATATTCCATTGCATGGATATACTACATTTTGTTTATTCATTTATCTGGTGATTGGCATTTGGGTTGCTTGTGCATTTTGGCTATTATGAACAATACTGCTGTAAACATTCATGTACAATTTTTTTTTTTTTTTTGAGACAAAGCCTCGCTCTGTCACCCAGGCTGGAGTGCAGTGGCGCCATCTCAGCTCACTGCAAGCTCCGCCTCCGGGATTCACGCCATTCTCCTGCCTCAGCCTCTCGAGTAGCTGGGACTACAGGCATCCACCACCACGCCCAGCTAATTTTTTGTACTTTTTTAGTACAGACGAAGTTTCACCGTTTTAGCCAGGATGGTCTCAATCTCTTGACCTCATGATCTGCCCACCTCGGCCTCCTAAAGTGCTGGGATTACAGGAGAGAGCCACCGTGCCCGGCCCTGAAAACAGTTCTTAATTCAAGGTCATGAAGATTTACTCCTATAAACTCTTCTAAGAGTTTTATAGTCTTAGTTCTTACATTTACATACGCAATGGTAAAATACTGAAAGCTTTTACTCTAAGGTCAGGAGAAAGTTAAGAATGCCTGCTTTTGCTACTTTTATTCAACACAGTACTGGAAGTTCTAGCCAGAGCAATTAGGCAACAAAAAGGAATGAAAGGTATGCAAATTGGAAAAAAACATAAAATTATCTGTCTGCAAGTGATATAACTGTGAATGTAGAAAACCTTTAAGATTCCACATATACATAAAAAACTGGTAGAACTAATAAATGAATTTAGAAAAGTTGCAGAATACAAAGTCAGAGCACAAAAATCAGTTGCATTTCTTGACACTAAAAATCAACAGTCTGAAAAGAAAATTAAGAAAACACTTTCATTTACAACAGCATCAAAAATAATAAAATACTTAGAAATTAACTTAACCAAGAAAGTGAAAGGCTTCTACAATGAAATCTATAAAATATTTCTGAAAGAAAGGAGACATAAATCCCATGTTCATGTATTAGATATCTTAATATTGTTAAGATGTCAATACTACCTAAAGATTCAATGCAACCCCTATCAAAATCCCAATGATTTTTTGAAACCCATTCTAAAATTTATATGGAATCTCAAAGAACTGAAAGTAGCCAAAACAATCCTGAAAAAGAACAAAGCTGAAGGACTCACGTTTTCTGATGTCAAAATTAACTACAAAGCTACAGTAATTAAAGCAGTGTGGTATTGGCATAAAGACAGATATATATATATATATATATATATATATATATATATATATATATACCAATGAAATAGAATAGAGCCCAGAAATAAACTCTCACATGTATGGTCAAATGATTTTTGACAAGGGTGCCAATACCATTTAGTGGGGAAAAGACAATCTTTCAAAAATGGTGCTGGGAAAACTGGATATCAACATGCAAAAGAATGAAGTTGGATCCTTATCTAAGAGCATATTCAAAAACTAACCGAACTAAGGACCTAAAAGTAAAACCTAAAACTATAAGACTTATAGAATAATACACAGGGCAAAAGTTTTATGACATTGGATTTTGTAAGGATTTTTTTGGATATGACACCAAAAGTACAGGCAGCAAAAAACAAAACAAAGCAACAAACAAGTGGGACTTTCTAAAAATAAAAAAATGTGCATCTTAAGACATTATCAACAAAGTGAAAAGACAACCCACAGAATGGAAGAAAATATTTGCAAGTCCTATATCTGATAAGAGATTAATGTCCAAAATATATAGAAAACTCTTAAAACTCAACAACAGTCTGATTAAAAAATGGGCAAAGGACTTCTAGACATTTCTCCAGAGAAGATATACGCATGGCCAATAAGCCCATGAAAAGATGTTCAACATCACTGAACATTAGGGAAATGCAAAATAAAACTACAAAGTGACAATGAGATACTGCCTCATGCCCATTCAGATGGCTATTATAAAAGCTAAACAAAATTAAACAAAATTTTAAAAGATAGCACATGTTGGTAAGATTGTGGAGAAATTAGAAAACTTGCACACTGTTGGTGGGAATATAAAATGGTTAAGCTGCTGTAGAAAACAGTATAGCAGTTTCTTCAAAAATTAAACAGAATTATATATGATCTAGCAATTCCACTTCTGAGGATATATTAAAAAAATTGAAAGCCAAATCTCAAAGAGATATTTCTACACTTCTAAACCAACAAGTATCTGAGACAGGTCTCAATCAATTTAGAAGTTGATTCAAAGTTAAGAAGTTCAATTGTTGTTTACTTGTTAACTTGTTTAGAAGTTAAGTTTTTGTTTAGTCTTTAGCCAGCTGTCCATGGAACCACAGCCAAGCCTCTTTGAATGCTGCCTGCTGGTGCCAGCTCTTGCTCTGTCCTTGCCAATGGGCTGCCCCAGCCTCATGAGATCCCTGCCCAGAGGATAGTTTACCCTCATGTAATTAGTAGAACAAGGTGAGTTGATGTTAAAAAGAGGCATGGCTGGGCGCTGTGGCTCATGCCTGTAATCCTAGCACTTTGGGAGGCTGATGGGGATGGATTGCCTGATCTCAGGAGTTCGAGACCAGCCTGGCCTATGGTGCATTTTTGATATTCATTTTTTGTGGATGTTTTTAAAAATCAAACCTGCAGTGAATGTCTCAGACTCAAACCCGGGAACGTGGGAGAAACAAGCGCCAGTCCCGATGGAGCCCAAGTGAAGACACTGGCTACCACCCACCAGCTCCGGGGCGGCTCGCTGGTCCTGGTCAGTGCTGGGTTAAGGTGACTTTCCAGCCTGCGCCCTGTCATGAGGCTTCTGTGCCACAGAGTCCTTCATGTCTGCAAGCTGACAGCTGGAGTGTCTGACCCCAGAGGCCAAAAAGCAATCTCAATATTGTGACAGGAAGGCCTCATCCCAGGCACACTTGACTGGATCTTTACAAAATATGCTTCTCCACACACACGCAGACACATGCCTTGCTGTGCCCCGAGGGGTCCAGACGGTGCACTTGAGGCCCCTTTCTCTGGAATTCAGCTGTCAATCACATCAGCGGCCTTTTCCCACAGCGGGGAGTTTGCTAATGTGTGTGCAGCCAAATGAACTTGGATAAAACCCCAGACAGCCGGCTACCTCCAGCCACCACAATCTCTCTGCAGAGTAACCATGAGAAATGACCCGGAAGGGTTTTCAGCAGCAGGTTCTCCATGCTGGAGAACCCACCTCCACTCCAGACCTTGGGCAGACCTTGGTGTCGGCACTGGAAGGCCAGGCATGTCCAGCCTCTCGGGTGCTGCCTTCACCGTGGTCAATCCCCTCCCCCTGTGTTCCCTGAGTGTGGTGAGCTTGGCCTGGAGGACTCACCAGCCTTGCACCTCACTCGCGTGTGGAGTCCTGTAAGTGAGGGACCTGGTGAGCCAAGGTTGAGGCCTTGTTTTTAGTCCTGGAGTGCCGAGTCCTCTACACCAGAGTTCCCCACCTGGCACTGAGGACATGGGTTCAGCACAGGTGTCAGCGTGAACAGGACAGACGAGGCTGAGCTGCGGCCAGATGTCTTCGTTGACCTCGAGGTTTGATCCATCACCAGAGGATGCTCAGCCCACAGCCTCCCTTAGTACAAAGACTGACACCTCCACTGCACAACCCGTGTTTTGAGAGACAAGGTCTCACTCTGTGGCCCAGGCTGGCATGTAGTGCCACGATCATAGCTCACTGCATCTTTGACCTCCAAGCCTCAGCCTCCCAGGGAGCTGGGACCACAGACACCTGCCACCACGCCTGGCTCCTGCAACTTTTAAAAATAATGATTTTTATTTTTTGTAGAGACAAGGTCTCACTGTGTTACCCAGGCTGGCCTCAAACTCCTGGTGTGAGCCACCGTGTTCAGCCCTACTGTAACTTTTTAAAAAGTCAGTGGGAGCAAGCGGGTTCTTGACCTCATGAATGTGTTCGGGGTGATTTTCCTTTAACTGGGAGGTTCTTGGAGGTTGCCTTAGTGAACTGGATCCTGGCCCAGCCTGGAGATGAACTGGAGATCAGAGGTTGATGAGGTCACATCCTGACTGTGGATCAACCCCCCTGTCCCGACCTGCACCTCCCTAGCTGTTGACCTGTCAGAGTTCATCTGGACGTTCCATGGGTGTCTGGGGCACCATCACACTTTATGGCCAAATAAGGGGAGGGGGGTCCCACTGTCAGCTTAAGAAGGTGACTGACCCCTATGTGTGACCCACCGTACCTCTCTCCCTCTCACTAATCGCATCATGTGCTGGGCCCCAGCAGACACTATGGCCCCTGCCAACGGGGGCCTGTGGAGAGCTTATCATGAGAACCTGTAGGAGCTGCAGGGCCACCGGAAGGACAGGATGAAGCAGTTGCCTCTGTCTTCTTGCTCTCATTGGACAAAAGCAACCAAAACTGAGGCTCCAGGAGACTGCTGGAGCCACCCCTGCAGGCAGCACACAGGTTGCAGAGGGGCTAAGGGAGGGTCAGGAGGCCAATGGAGGGCATCCTGCTTGGTCACCCCAGGACAGGCCAGAGGCGCTCAGCATCCCCGTCAGGTGAGTGGGCAGCCCTTTGCCCACCCCAGCACTTGCACCCCTACAGGGAGGCTTTGGGTTTTTGGTAGGAGCTATCAGTGGCCAGTGCCTGGGGAGGGCCTGGGCCCATCACCCCTCCCCGGACAAGGAGCACGCTCACTCCTAAGAGTGTGTAGGGAAAACAAGGAGGCTGGGGGAGCCCCATCCCCCAGGAGTAAGTGGGTATGTGTCAGGGGAGGGGAGTCGGAGGGAGTCCCGCGGACCATACCTGAGGAAAGAGTGGGAGGGCCGTGCAGCACATCAGAGCTTTCCCATGGGTGTTCACTGTAGGCTGATGTCATAGGCATGGTGGGTTTAGTGGCTTCTAATTTGTCTATTTGTTTTGAGTTTACATTGAGTTTATATCAGTATATATTTGTTATATGATTAAAAACAACTTAGCTTGGCATTAGTGAGTTATGAGAATTTGTTTTGTTTAGAAATTGTCCATGCATGATTCATGCAAGAAACACTTGCCTTGCATGACACAGGACCCATGTCCCTGGCTCTGTAGTGCAGGGGGTGCTAATCAGGATGTGCTGCACTTTGCTGTGAAGACCAGTACCCGCCTCACCGGGATCTTGGGAAAGCTTTTTTTCTTTGCGGGGCTCTGTTCCTGCCCTTCCTGCATCTCAGGGATGTGGTAAGGATGAAGTGTATGGAAGTGCTTAGGAATCTGCATGAGAGACACACTCCAGCCCATCATCTGTCAGTCTATCCATCCATTTGCCAAATCTCTATTGAACTCTCTTAATCCCTCTGCTAGAGGCAGGCCCATTCACACTTAGGGATGCCCACAGATCCCTGAAAGTCACATTATTCCTCATGTACAGATTAATAAATGGAGCTTGAAGAGGTTAAGAGGCTTCCCCAAGGTCACCCAACTGCCAGGCAGGCACCAGACTGCCCACGTGTTGTGACAGGCACTGGAATGATGGATGGTGATTTCGGGTATGTTAAGAGCAGGTCCCCTGTGGGATGGAAAAGGGGTGGGATGGGCAGGCATTGGCTTCTCCATTGCCTCTGCAGGGCTTGCCTTCCCCCTAATGCATGGACCTCATTTGAGCTGTTCTGCTCTACTGCACATGGCCCAGGGGGCTGTGAGTAATGCTGGAGGAGCTGGGCCCTGGGGAGAGAGGGGGATCGTCTTTCAGGGAAGACTGGCCGCATCAGCTGGAAGTACTGTAAGTGTGGCCTCACAATGAGTGAAATTAAAAAAATACAAAATGAAATTTTATTAACCCATTCTGAAAGTGAGTACATCGTCTGCCGCATGAGGAGCTCTGAACAGATGCAGAGCAAAGTAAATTGAATGGTGGCGGTGGTGATGCTGTGTTGGTGGTGATGGTGAGATGAAGATGAAGTGAGGCTGCTCCTGATGATAGTGGTGGTGACGGTGATGATCACGATGGTGACGAAGGTGATGATGGGGGAGGCAATGGTGAGGATTATGATACGAGGATGATGAGAATGGTGGTGGTGATGACTGTGAGAATGATGCTGATAATGATATTGATGATCACTACCACTTATTGCTACTTTGGACCAGACTCTGCGTGGGGCATCAGACTGGAGTGCAGTGGCGCCATCAGAGCTCACTTGCAGCCTCCACCTCCCTGGGCTCAGGCGATCCTCCCACCTCAGCCTCCAGAGTAGCTGGGACTACAGGCATGCATGACTACGCGCAGCTAATTTTTGTATTTTTTTGTAGAGACCAAGTTTTGCCATGTTGCCCAGGCCGGTGTATGGGGCATCTTAAAGCAGACATCACTGCTGACAATTTTACAGATGAGGAAATGAGTAACACATGAAAAAATACTTAAAAGTAGAGATGAGAAAAGCCTTGACATAAATTTGTTTTTTATGCACTAGGACAAGATTAATATAAAATGATTTCTATTAAAATAAATACATATGAAAATGCAGTCATAGTCCTCAACAATTTACTCTCTTTCCATCCAAGTACAAAAGTTCACCCCTAACTTCAAGTTAAGTCTGAATACGGAAGACACATAGGTTGGGGGGATGCAAAACATAAGTTCAACATTTTAAACATTATTTTTGGTAATTTAATGTTGTATGTTACCCTTTTCGTATTTTGGAGGGATATATTTATTTAAATATTCCTCACTAAAATTTCTCTGAAAAGTGCTGTATTTGTTAGGGTTCTCCAGAGAAATTGTGTGTGTGTGTGTGTGTATCTATATCTATATTTATATCTCTATATATACAGAGAGAGATTTATTTTAAGGAATTGGCTCATGCAGTTGTGGAGACTGGGAAGTTCAAAATCTGCAAGATAAGCCAGCAGGCTGGGGTCGAGGGAAGAGTCGGTGCTGCAGTTCGAGTCTGAAGGAAGAATTCCCTGTTCCTTGGGGGAGGTCAGTCTTTTTCCCATTAGGGCCTTTAACTGACTGGACTAGGCCCAGCCACATTATGGAAGGTCATTTTCTTTACTCAAGGTCTGTTGATTTAAATCATATCTTTAAAAATACCTCTACAGAAACATCTAGAATAATGTTTGACTGAATATCTGGGAACTGTGGCTTAATCAAGTTGACACATAACATTAACCATCACAAATACTTTTCATTTAATTAGAAAAAATCACATTTAGTGATTTAAAGATTCTTTAAAAACAGAACTTGCATCTAATCAAGTATTTAGAGCTAAATTCGACTCTGCAGGAAACACAGGGGTTAGTTAGAAGGGTCAGCTAAATGTAGTCATATCTGGATGAAGGAGTTCTGCGGGATGACTGACTCAGTCTCCTCTGCATGTCAGTAACAGGACAAATCTACACACATACAAAGGGTGGAAGCGGGCTGGGAGAGGCGTCTGTGATAGTAAGAGGTGTAAGAGCCACAGGAGCAAAATACAGTGTGTAAACCTTGTTTGAACCCTGATGGGAATAAAAACAACTGTGAAAACATTTTCATTTATAGACAATATGAAAAGTTTGAAGGTACAGCTCACATTTAAAAATTAGGGTTTTTTCATAGGTGTTAAAACGGCATTGTGGCTATACAGAAAATGTATTTTTTAAAATTTGAGATGCAACTGATATTTCTACTGGTGAAACTGCAAAATGTTTGCAATCTACTTTAAAATTACTCCAGCAAAAAGAAAGGTAAGAATCTGTAAAACAAGTATGGCAGAATGTTTTTTATTGTTGAACCTAGGTGATGTGTATTAGGTTCACTGCAATTTCTACTTTTGTGTATGTTTGGACATTTTCATCAATAAAAATATAAAATAAGTAAATACATTAAATATTGAAATTTGTATATTTATATATAAATGGATATTGATAAATCTATTAAAATATTTACTGATTTTCCTTATAAAAATCTTATATAACAATTTGAATTTATTAGTATAATTGTAATTGTTGAAATTCTTTGAGGAATTATTCAATTGCACCTTTTACCTTCTTTTTATCCAAGAATTAAAGTCATATACTGACTATTTTCTCACATTAATAAGCCCATCTGTTCTCTTCATATTCTCATTTCTCTACTAAGATATAAATTTCATGAGGGTAAGATATTCATTTGTTCAATGATGTATTTCAGCACCTGACAGTGACTGTAATATACTTGTTTGTTGAATGAATGACTGACTTTTTTTTTCCAGAGAGTACTCTAGATTGCACATAGACATTTCATAAATTTGAATTAAGTTTCCATCTGACGTAGCTTGGTGGGGAATCAATATATCTCTTCAGCAATGAATGACTGAATATGGCATTAGTTCTGTATTTGTTTGAGAATTTCTTTTTTAGAGTCTATACATTTTACAAGCTAGATAATATAGTATAATCATACATTAAGATTGCTGGTAGAAGATTACATACGATTCATATTAAATTGTTGTTAAACAGTGTTGTATTTTGGAAGGAATATTTATGAAACTCAGCAGAAAACATTTTAAACATTATACTTTGCTCAAGAACAACCTGATGCACAGTAGGGCTCAACAGGGAGGGGTGAACTGGGTACAGCCCCTAAGCAGTCAGGTAGGGCTTCTCTTGGAGGTGATGTCTGAGAAAGGAAGTCAATTTGGGTTCTTAACCAAGTGGGTCTACTCCTAGGTATTTCATCCACTAAGTGATGTCAGGAAGTGGGTTATAGCACTGCAAAACCCAAAGGGGCATCAGACAAAAACTGGCTTCAGAGTGTATTTTTTGAACAAGATTCCTGACTGACTTCTCGGGTGCCTGACTTTCACCCCACATCTGACAACTCCCAGCCCCAGTTGACCTGGACTTTCTCATCCTTTTTCTAGCCTCTGTCCCTTTTGGATTGTGATGTCCTCCTTCAATCCAAATCCCATTTGCATCTGATATTTTAGAAATTCTAAAGGAGTTATGAACCTGTTTATTGGAAGTTTAAAAAGGAAAATCTTCAGTTGAATTAAATTATATATACCCAAGGGCAGGTGTATATACATATATAACTGGTAGTGGGTAGATATATATATGTATATACACACACGTGCACAGGTGTAAACCCAGTAGTGGGTAAATATATATATACCCCGGTTAAGGTGTATATTCATATATACCCAGCAGTGGGTAAATATATATACCAATTGGCGTGTGTATATACATAAATACCCGGTAGTGGTCAGGTGTATATACATATATACCCAGTAGTGGGTAAATATATATATACCCGGGTTCGGGTGTATATACATACCCAGTAGTAGGTAAAAATATATATACCTGGGTAAATACATATATACCTGGGTTCGAGTGTATATACATACCCGGTAGTGGGTAAATACATATATATATATACACCCGGGTTTGGGTGTATATACATATATACCTGGTAGTGGGTAAAAATATATATACCCGGGTAAATACATATATACCCGGGTTCGGGTGTATATACATACATACCCAGGTATATATATACACACTCAGGTGTATGTACATATATACCCAGTTTTGGGTAAATATATATACATGGGTAAATATATATACCCGGGTTTGGGTGTATATACATATATACCCAGTAGTGGGTAAAAAAATATATATACTCGGGTAAATACATATATACCCAGGTTTGGGTGTATACACATATATACCCGATAGTGGGTAAATATATGTATACATGGGTAAATAGATATATATATACACCCAGGTTCAGGTGTATATACATACATACCCAGGTATATATATGCACACCCAGGTGTATGTACATATATACCCAGTATTGGGTAAATATATATACATGGGTAAATATATATACCCGAGTTCAGGTGTATATACATATATACCCCCATAGTGGGTAGATATATATATACACCCAGGTTCGGGTGGTCAGGTGTATATGCATACATACCTGCTAGTGGTTAATATATATACGGGGTGGTTGTACATACATATATACAGCTGATAGTGGTTGGGTGTATATAAATACATACCCAATAGTTGGTAAATATACATACTGGAGGCAGGTGTATATACATACATATCCGGTAGTGGTTAAATATATATATATACCCTGGGTCAGGTGTGTGTACATGTATACCTGGTGGTGGTTAAATATATATATACCCATAGGCAGGTGTGTGTGTATGTGTATATATATATGCCTTGTGGTGGGTGTATAAACATATATAACCTGTAGTGCAGAATATATATATATACCCATGGGCTGGTGTATATACATATATACGTGGGTATACATATATACCTGAGGGTACATATATACCCTGGGTGGTTATATATACATATATACCAGGAGTGGGTATTTATACACCCAGTAGTGGGTAAATATATATACCCAGGAGTGGGTAAATATATATGCCTGGGTGCAGGGGTGTGTGTGTGTGTGTGTGTGTGTATATATACACACACACCTGGTATTGGGTAAATATATATATATATCCAGGGTCGGGTGTGTGTGTGTGTGTGTATATATATATACCCAGTAGTGAGTAAATATATATATACCCAGGGGCGGGTGTATATACATATATACCCAGGGGCGGGTGTATATACATATATACCCAGGGGTGGGTGTATATACACATATACCTAGGAGTGGGTGCATATACATATATACACGGTAGGGGTAAATATATATATACCTGGGGGCTAATGTATGTGTATATATACCAGGAGTGGGTGTATATACATATATAACCAGGGGCGGGTGTATAAACATATATAGCCTGTAGTGCATAATATATATAAATATATATATACACACATATCCATGACTGGTGTATATACATATATACGTGGGTATACATATATACCTGAGGGTGGGTGTATATACATATATATATGTGTATATACATATATACCCATGGGTGTGTGTATATACATATATACCTGGGGTGGGTGTGTATATACATATATACCTGGGGGCAGGTATATATGTATATACGTATATACCCAGGAGGCATATGTATATATTCCTGGGTCAGGTGAGTGTGTATATATATGTAAATATATACACCATGGGGGGTATACATATTCCCAGAAGAGGGTACAAACATACACCGGAGAGGTGTGTGTTTTTATATATATATGTACCCGGGAGTGGGTTTATGTATATACCCAGGTGGGAGTGTGTGTGTGTATATATATATATCAGGGAGCTGGTGTATATATATATATACCCAGGAGCAGGTATGTATATATATACCCGGGAGGGGTATATGTATATATACCCTGGAGAGGTGGGTGTATACGCATATACCCGGGAATGGGTATATATGTATACCCGGGAAAGGATATGTATATATATACACACCCAGGAATAGGTATATGTATACCCGGGTGTGGGTATATATATGTATATTTATCCAGGATGGGTTATACATATATACATATATATCTGGGAGCAGGTGTATATATATGCCTGGAAGCGGGTATAGATAGATATATATATATATATCTAGGAGGTGGTGTATATATATATACCTGGGAGGGTGTGAATATATGTACATAACTGAGAGCAGAGAGAGGGTATACATAGATGCCTGGTTTTGGGTATGTATATAGCCCTGGGAGTGGGTCTATATATATACCTGGGAGTGGATATATATAACCGGGAGTGGGTATACATATGTACCTGGGAGTGAGTGTGCATACCCGGAAGTGGGTAGAGAGAGAGAGAGAGATATTTCCCAAGAGGGTGTATATTTATATGTACATATACCCAGGAGTTGTGTGTGTGTGTGTATATATATATACACCAGTGAGGGTGTATATATACCCAGGAGGTTGTGTGTGTGTGTGTGTGTGTGTGTGTGTATATATCCCTGAGGGTGTGTGTGTGTATATATATTTATTTGTCCTTTATGGTGTGTGTGTGTATATATATACCCATGAGGGTGTGTGTGTGTATATATACACCCGAGAGGTGGTGTGTATATATATATTCACAGGAGGGGAGGGTATATACACACACACACACACACACATACCTGGGAGGGGGTATATATGTATGCATGGGTGTGTGTGTGTGTGTGTATATATGTAAATCTGGGAAGGGAGGCTTCCCGAGATTTTTATATATATATTTATATAAAAATATATATATACACCCGAGAGGTGGTGTATATATATACACATATATATATATTTTCATGGGAAGGGATGGTGTATAAATATATATATATACCGGGGAGGGGTATATATACATATATATACACACATACCCTGGATGGGAGGGTAACCAGGAGGGGGAGTATATATATATATGTGAGAGGGGAGGGTGTATATATAAATACCCTTCAGAGGGTATATATATACCTGAGTATACATATATACTGGAGTATATGTATACTTGAGTATATATATACTGGTATATTTATACATGAGAGGGGAAGTGATACATATATACCCACTCAGTAGTGGGTATATCTATATGTATATATTTACCTGGGAGCATATGGTGTATTCACATATATAAATATATATACCCAGGAGGGGCATATATATATACATGTCCCTGAGAGAGGAGGGTATATATATTCATATATATACATACACACAGGAGTATGTATATACACCCGGGAGTGGAGTGGATATATTTTTTTATATCTATATCCAGGTATATATGTATGTATATATGTACATATGTATATGTGTATATGTGTGCGTGTATATATACACACACCCCCCCCATGGGTATATATATATCCAGGATGGGAACGTGTATATATCCATATATATACACCTGGGAGGCGACATATATATATATACACACACACCTGGGAGGGGAGGAGTTATATATATATATATGTGTGTATATATACCCAAGAGGAGGTGTGTGTGTATATATATACACCCAGGAGGAGGTATATATACATAAATATATATATACCCTGGTGGGATATATATAAAAATATATGTATAGCCTGGAGGGCATATACTAGAGGAGATATATATATATATATATATATATATACACATTACCCGGGACAGTGTATGTGTGTATATATATACCCAGGAGGGGTTATATGTGTATATGCACCAGGGAGGGCAGTGTGTTTTTTTATATATATGTATATATTTATATACCCTGGAGGGGATTGTGTATATATATTTATAAGAGATTATAGTATTATTATTAATAATCTAATATTCCTATTAATAATTAATTGTAGTTATTATAATACTATTACATAATATTATAGTATTAGAAAACATTTTGATGGTTGCATAATTATAATTATAATAATACTAAAATAGTGATTAGTAATAATAATAAAATTAATTGTGTATTAGTGTTGAAGAGGACATTTAACTTTGAAATCTAGAACCCTAAAAATTCCTGGAAAAATATTTCTGACCTTTAGATGAGCCAATATGACAATTTTGCAGAGAATACAAACATTTCTTAAAATGATCAATTGGACTTCATCTAAGTCAAAAATATATTTGAAAAACAACACTGGAGAGGGAGAGTGAGAGAGAGAGAAAGAGTGAGAGAGACATTTTAAAAGAAAGTCACTCCCTAAAAGGAGAGGAAATATTCACTATATATATATATAGTGACATATATATATATATGTAACAAATGAGCTGAATGAAGAATCCATAATATAATGAATAATTAACTATGAGGCAAAAAAAAAATGGTTAAAGTCTTGAACAGACATTTCACGAAAAAGTTATAAAAATTACACTTCATTAGCTATCAGGAAAGTGCAAATTAAAACCATAATAAAAAGTACTATTTTTTATCTTTCCTATGTTTATATATATTTAGATACATAAATCCTTATCATTGTGTTACAGTTTTCCATAGTACTTCATACAAGTAACATGCTATACAGGTTTGTAACCTAGGAGCAATAGCATAGGCCATAAAGATAAGGTTAGTATAGGAGGCTGTATCATCGAGGTTTTTGTAAGTATACCCTATGATGTTCACATAAAAACAAAATCACCTTGTGATACATTTCTCAGAACATATTCCCCTCATTAAGTGATACATTACTGTATCGTTGCTGAAATGTCTAATTTTTACTTCAGTTCTTTCAGTTTCTATTTTACATCTTTTGTAAATTTGTTGTTAAGTACATATATGTTAATGATTGTTACATCTTTCTGATGGATTGACCCTTTATAATTAGGAAATGTCCCTCTAGTAACATTTTTTTCTTTAAAGACTATGTTGTCTGATAGCTTTTCTGACTCTTTTTATGATGTTTGCAGAGTATTTCCTTTTTAATACTTTTACTTTCAACCTATTTGTGTCATTTACATTTCAAATACATCTTCTTTAGAAAGGCTATGGTTGAATCTTGTTTTATTCAGCCTGACAGTCTTCACTTTGGATTGGATTATTTAATCCATTCATATGCTGTAATTGATAGGATTTCATTTATATTTTACATTTAGCTTTTTTAAAATATATCTTGTATTTTTAAATTTCTCTATTTGCTCTTTCTTGTATCCTTTTGCATTAAATATTTTCCAGTGCAGCACTTTAATTCAATTAATATTTTATTTTTTGAGTGTTTTTTAGTGGTTACACTAGGGATTATGGTATGAATCTTAACTGATTATACTCCAGCTTTATAATGAGTTAGTTACAGTGAGATGTTAAAATACTCCACCTATATTGTTCATTTCCTTTGCCACATTTTTATGCAGTTACTGGTATATAGACTGTTTATATTTGATAGACCTAAAAGTACATGGTTATACATATTACTTTGTATTACCTTATGTATTTTAAAGAGGCTAACAAAAGAAGAAAAACAGACGTATTTATACATTTTGTTACAGTAACCCTTTTATTTACCATTTCTTGCTCTCTTCATTTCTTGTGGATTTGAGCTACTAATTAGTGTCATTTTTTTATGCCAATACAGCTTTTTTTTTCACTCAAGTGTTTTATGCTGTTATTGGCAAATGTATTATATTTCTAAAAGTTATAGGTTCAGCACTGAAGTACATACATATACTTTGAGACAATTGCTTTTTAAATCAGTAAAGAGAAGAAAGGAGGAAACAAAATGCAATTACACAGTCTTTTGTAACTACCAACTTAATTAGCTTTACCAGCACTCATTGTTTTTTATTCTAATCTAATGTCTCACTTTTATTTTGAAGAACTTCCTTTAGAATTTCTTGTGAGGTATGTCTTCAAGCAATGATTGTGAAGCCAAAATTGTCTTTATTTTTTATAATTTTTGGAACTTAGTTACAATTAGCAAAACATGAATATAAGAATCTTGATTTGCAATTGTTTTGTTTTCCTACTTTCATCTCTTAGAATTTGTTGTACCATTCTGAAATTCTTTGTTTAGATAAGGAGTCAACCAACAGTCTTACTGGGATGCAAACATGCATTAATGAGTTATTTCTCTATTGATGCTTTAAAAATTTTCTCTCTGTCTTTGACTTACAACATTTGATTATGACGTGTCCGAGTGTAGATCTCTTTGTGGTAATCCTCTTTGGAGTTTGTTATATTTTTGAGTGAGCAGATTAAATTTTTATCAAATCTGGAAGTCCTTCAGTCCTTATTTCTCCATGTTGTTTCTTCTTTCTCTCCCTTCTCCTTCTAGTTTAATTACAAGTATTTTCCGGGATAAATGTGTATCACATCCTTTCAGGCACTATTTTTCTTTCATTGTTCTTTGATTGGTGCTTCAGATTATATAATCTCTATTGATGTATCTTCAAGTTTGATCATTCTTTTATTCTCTCAATTCAACACTGTTTTTAAATTCCTCTGGTGAATGTCTAATTTGGGTTATTGCGTTTTTCCAACTGAAGAATTTCCATTTCATTATTTATAATAATTTCTATGTTTTTATTAATACTCTGTATTTAATAAGACTTTCATTTATCTTCTTGTATTTTTTTTTTTTGGGCATAGTTTTCTTTACTTTTTGAACATATTTGCGGTAGCTACTTTGAGTTTGTGATGGCTGATTTTATGGTGAAATTTACTGAGACAGGAAGAGCCAAAATCGTTACTTCTAGGAGTATCTTGAGAGTTTTCTGGATGAAATTAGTATTTGAATCAGTGGATTCAGTAAATTAGATGCATCTCCTCCAAATGTGCATGGGTATTGTTTAATCTTGTGAGGACCTGCATGAAATAAAAAGGAGGAATGAGCAATTTGCCCTTTTTTTCTTCCTGCTTGCCTCCATAAACTAGGACCTCAGTCTTCCGCCCTCTTTTGGGACTTATATCATCAGCTTCTCTGGTTCTCAGTACTGTTGAAACAGCCTCGTTGTCTGAGCGTCTCTTGAAGTTCTTTGTCTCACAGCCCAGAAAATCAAGGAAATGGACATTCCAAGTGTGAGGTTAGAGCAGAAGTTTAATACGTGAAAGAGAGAAAGCTCTCTGCTGCAACCCCCCAAACGGCTGCTGTTGTTACAGTTGAATGTAAAGGCTCTTATAAACAACCATTGAGGGCTGGGTGTCTCATTTGCATAAGGAGCAAATTTCTGAAAACTCCACCCCAACCTGTTATGCATATGGACCCTTAGCTTGAGTTACTCCATATTGCTTTGTTCCTCTTACCGTGCCTGTGTTCAGGGATGGAATTTTCCACTGTGGGCCTGTCTGCACAAGTCACATGTGTAGCTTTTCTTATCTATGTGGCTGTGGGCATGTCTTAGGCAAGCCCCTCTGTGCAAGTTCCCGTATCTATGCCTGTAGCTTGAATTTTTAGGCTGTTCTTTGGTTTAAAAGAATTTAACCAACGACCCATCCTAACTGACTGCCTGACCAGTTTCTTCCTTTGTCCTCTCTCATTGTAGACTCAGATACCACTAGCTTTCCTGAGTCTCAAGCTTGCAGATGGCAGACTGTGGGACTTCTCAGCCGTCATAATTGTATGAGCCAGTTCCTCGTAATATATTTTCCTATCTATATATCTATATGCATCTATTATCTACCTATCATCTATCTCCTACTGGCTTTCTTTCTCTGGAGAACCTTGACTAATACAAGGTTTCGTCATCTGGGCCCCTTCAAAGACAGATTCTATTTCCTGCTTTTGGTATCCGAGTATGCGTACACTTACTCGTTTGTTTGTTTGTTTTTAGAAAGCTGGCCATTTCTGATGATACAGCATGGCAACTCTCCATCCTGAGAGTCCCTTCCCAGAGGTTGCTGTTGTTTGTTGCTTGGTCACTTTTTATTTGCTTGTTTGTTTCTTTATAGATTTTACTGAACTAATCCTGTAAAATTCCTTTTCTTTGCATTTGACAGCCTCCGATATTTCTAGTCAAATTATTTTCCCCTTATTTTTATCTTTGAGCTGAAGTTCCCATGAATCAGTGGGTTCAGTCACTCTTGAGTTGGCCTAAGCTGCTTATTTTATTTTACAAAGGGTTTATATAAGGCATCTGGGCTATTTAGATTTTAATGTTTGCTGTTAGATGACACTATGTGTGTGTGTCTGTGTGTCTGTATGTCTCTGTGTGTGACTTTTTGTGTTCTAAGTTTCAGCTAGACACCCATAGTTTGAAGTCACCCTATTTTATCACTCCTAAGTGAATTTGGTCTTGGGATGCACACAGTGTTCCAGAATGCCAGGAATTAGGTTATTTTGTTTTAATCCTAACTGTCTGGAATCACTCATGGTGCCCAGTAGCTTTCTATTCAATTAGAGGTTTTATTTAAGCCTTTATGTCATGGATCTTTTATCCTCTGTTGATGAGTCTGTTTGTGGCTTGTGGATACATTCAAGTCAACCCCACATCTTGCTCTGATTGCTCCTGCGTGGCTGCAAACTAGTGCATGTTGCAAACTAGTGCACAAGCTCCCTAAATCCCAGGGTATCTCTCACCCCAGAAGGCCTATTCTTGACTTTCTCATTCCTCGTTTCTCTCTATTAAACTTATTATGGAGCTGCCAACTCCCTCTTATTTTTTCTTTAACACGATCTCTTTCATTTTTTTAACATCATCCTTTGGCATGAAGTTTTCCATTTTCTGTTACAAATGAAATGTAGGGGAAACAAAACTTCACCTTGATCCTCTCAGGGTTCCAACTGGGTCAAATAATTACATTGCTCTAATATATAGATTACTAGAGAAAAAGCCTAATGCAAGTTTTATGCAGCATTGGAGCCCCCATAAAGAAATGAAGACCCCAAAGAAACAAAGTCAGTTACTTATTTACTGAATTGGACAAATAGTCAACTCGAAAATGTGATAAGGCAAAGGGTCTTGGGTTGACATGGTTAACCGGGTAGAGAAACAGCTAAAAAGATAAGGGTTGGCTTGAGTCTCAACTTTCTTGTCCTTGCTTAGAATGTTTTTCTCTAGTATGGGGAGCGTATCCTTTACATGAGAATTTCCTCTGCTTTTTTTTTTTTTTTTTTTTTTCTTTTCTGAGACAGAGTCTCGCTCTGTAGCCCAGGCTGGAGTGCAGTGGTGTGATCTCCGCTTACTGCAAGCTCCATCTGCCGGGTTCACACCATTCTCCTGCCTCAGCCTCCCAAGTAGGTGGGACTATAGATGCCGCCGCCACGCCCGGCTAATTTTTTGTATTTTTAGTAGAGATGAGGTTTCACCGTTTTAGCCAGGATAGTCTAGATTTCCTGACCTTGTGATCTGCCCGCCTCAGCCTCCCAAAGGGCTGGGATTACAGGCATGAGTCACTGCACCCGGCCCGGAATTTCCTCTGCTTTTAAGGCATAGCATGAAGGTCAGAATGATCTTCTTGCACCTGCTGTTTTTTCATGTGCTTTTAATTTACTTTATATGCCAGGGTAGTATATTTTTAACTCCTTCAAAAGTCAGTCCCCTCAAGCAGAGCTTTTCCTGGAGACTCTCACTGCCTCTACAATGTAGGGTTTTTTTAAAGTACATTAAAATATTGCTAAGTACTTTCTTATTATGTAGAAGCAAATTGAATTTAAAAACTCATCTCGGATGAGTGTTAGCCATATGTTTGGTTTTATTTTAGCTTATTTAGTGAGATATTTTAAAATCTGTACATTATTTGATCTTTTTTGGCTTTTGCAATTGCATAGTGCATTTTTGAGGGATATTTAACATTACCTGCTACTACTCACTAAATGTCAGTAGTACTATACCAATCATTGCGACTATCACAATACTCTAGCAAATTTATAATGTATACACTTTTATAAGAAAGTGGCCATACCAGATATATAATCTATAGTTAGAGTGTTTATGACTATAATATATCTTTGACAAAATTTAATTTCAGTTTGTGAAGATCTACCTCATTTTTAACTATTTAGTTTCAATATTATGTATATATTTTATTTTTCTATTCCAAAACTAATATTAGGTTGCCCTTTGTTAAAATTTTCCAGGTGGATTTGATTCCAAAGGCTCTTATTTAAAAATCTTTAAAAGTAGTTTTGTTCAGATTAATTCATTGTCATCATAGTTAGACCAAAAAAAAATTATTTTGAAATATATCATGCCTTTTAGCTTAAATTTTACTTTTCACAAACATGATTTATTTTAATTTTCACAACCTACTAAGATTCTATTATCATATGTTGTAGAGGAAAAAATGAGGATCAAAAGGGCTACACAATTTTGAAATGATTGAACAAGATTAATAGTCAGAGGGAAATTTAATATCAGGTGGTTACGGCTCTTCTTTTCCATGCTAAGGCAGGGCCACTCTCCTATGTCGGATTTAACCACTTCACACTTTTACCAATAGTCTTGAATTCTGGTCTTTTAAAATGTTTCTTCCTTCATCCAGCTTTCCTGAGTAGAACCTAGTGTGTAAATTGAAATGTCTCCTCCAAAGAAAGCCTATAAGCAATGAAATTGTTTAGAAATTGTGGAAATGTCTATTACCTCGCCTGCAAGATCCTATTCCATTTATCAATTGCAATCGCCTAGATCAAAGCTGAAGGGCACATGAAATTCACTATGAAGCCTGCAAACTGCAGAACATGTGGCATTTATTTCTTTAGTTTGTTTCAGTACAAAACCTTGAAATCTGCCCTTGTATTCTGAACAGATTTTTAACAAGCATTATTGCTATTGTGTGTCTAATATCAAAGAATAAACAAAGACAATTCCCTTGAAAAAATTATGCTAATTGATTGAAAAACATCAAAAATGTTTACAATTCTTTTAATGAGCAGATAATTCTGCATTTTTTTGAAACACAAGCATTTTCTGACATAGAAATATGCCAGATCTCTATTGATTATATTTTGCTTATAATTTTCTCTAAGGCAATATTACAAATGCTATGTTTTTATTGCTACACATACGTTATTTTATCTCTAGTTGACAATGAAAAACAACAAACTAGCCAATTATATAAAAGGGTCATAGGAGAAAATATATTTTCATTTGCTGGAAATTGTATTTTTCCAAAATCTCATCTTCATAGAGTCTACAAATTCATTTTCCTCAGATTAAAATTGCTTTCAGACAAAAAATTCAGAATGATAATTGGAGTATTATCTTCCTAGTTGGAAGTCAAAAATAGGTACAATTTTTTTCTTCTATTTAGGTAATAATAGTTCTCATCCAAAATAGGAATCCGGCAAAGAAAATGAAGGGGAGAGAGTCGCATGGCTTGAATTTCTTTGATTTTTTTCCATGTAATAATCAGGAGATTATTCTGATTACACACATCATCTGGTACAAGAATAACACCCATTCAATTGAGCCTCTTCATCTCTAAAGGCCATTTTATCCTCAACTACATAGTCACCTTTCTTGACTACAGTCACGATAGTTAACTCTGTAAGTTTAAAGATATTATGGGAAGTTAAGGGATCTAAAGAGCGTGTGAATAGGCTGACACTGTATCAGGGAAAATAAAACAAAACAAAAACAAAATAGCCTGTCATGTATGGAAGAACATTTTGGGCTCTTTAATGTGAGTTATGAAGAACATATTATACCTCTTACAATAGGATGTTATTAATCATCAAAAACATGCTACTAAAATGGAATGAAGCTGGAGAAAACCGCCCACTATGAGAAATGTGGTTTGAAAATATAAAAGTACTCACACTGAAAAAGTCTTAAGAATGTTAGATATGTGGTAATGTCTTTAGTTGTTCCTGTTCTGTTTGATGACATAAAATAATCCTTTCTGGAGAAAAACTCTATGAATTTTTGGGATGTGGGAATGCCTTCATTTCTCTCACATCCATTCAAAGACACATGATAATGCATATTGGAGATGGACCTTGAAAATATAAGAATGCACACCTAACTGAAACCCAAGTAGTATGAAAAGTACTGAAAAACTCTCCATTTCAACACTTATTTTAAATGTCACATGAAAACTACTAGAATGAAATTCTACAAATATAAGTAATATGGAAATCCTGAAACAAATAAATTATTGTATAGTGCTTGAGAAAATTCAAAACATGAATGAAATAGTGTATGAGTGACACATATATTGTGTTTATCAGTGGTTCATTATTAAAGAGGGTCTCTGCACTAAAATTCTCACTGCTTTTGCAAGGGCACATGAGGTGAGAATGGGAAGATACTTCGTAATCAACAGTTTGAGTTTTACGGGCAGTGGTTTTTTAAAGCCAGTTAAAGTATTTTTCTATCCATTTTCAAGTGTGTTGAATCTTAGAGTGAACTAAAATGTATTCCTAATATATAGGTAGGTTTAATTTTTGTTTAGTTGTTTAATTCTTCTGTGATTAATAGGCCATTGAAAAATGAATATTTGATTATTGTTGAGATTTTTCTTATTCACCTTAGCTGAAAGATTCTGAATATCCTTATCCATTTTATATATTCCACCTTTTATTCAGATAAGAAAACCTTTTCTTTTTTGGTGTAAAAATATTTATCTTATATTCTTTGCTAATAAAGAGTTGGGTTAATCTGTAAGGATATAAAGTTTATCATGGAGTATAGTCTCATGTGAAATATTATTTTCATATATTGCCCTTCACTACTTGTCATTATTTCTGCTTATTTGGATATTTCACTTGAATTAAAGACAGCACAGTGATAGAACAATATATTGTGTCTAATCTGAGAGAGAAAGCATCCAGTCTCACCCTCAAGTGTAATGGTAGATCTGGGTTTTTAATAACTGCCTTAATGAAGGTTTAAAAAAAAGAAAATACTGTCACAAGTTTATTCATTTAGATATTTAGGAAGATATAAATATTTTAGAAATTCTGGAGATAATTCTTTAGAACAAGAAATTTCTTGTTGCATATAATGTGTATGCAACACATTAGATCAGTAATATAACAAGCTATGTGGAAGAATAACAGCAGTAAAAGGCAATTATACATTAATAAATTTAAACAATAAGAATTACTGATTATGTTTAGTTACTAAAAATCAAAGAAAATTGATGACTGACAGGCCTGTTAATATATGTTGCATGGTAATTGTGTCTGGGTGTCTGTGTGCATGTGTGTACACATATACACACATACATATATGTATAGTTATATATTATTTATAAAACCATCAAATCATCAATTATATAATAATAAATTTATACCATAACTTTTTATATAAGTTCTAATTATAACTTGCATATTCTTTTTATAAAGTTACTTTCTATATAAAAATTTCTAAGGTCATCAAACTGTCCTTATATTCCTCAGGACAAAGGACCTTTTAGTCTTTACATTTTAGACTAATTTATAATAATGTGAGATGATAGATACGTTAATTTGCTTGACGCAGTAACCACTTTACTATTTCTATGTAGCAAAATGTCATATTGTACATTTTAAATACATACAATAAAAATGAGTAGACTAATTTACGATTTATGTTATTATTTAGTCTTTAAAAATTTCATGAACAATTATGTGGTTAAATACTGCTTTTGACTTTGCAGATAAAACCAAATTCTATTTTTTTTTAATGAAATAAAGCAAACTGCCTTTGTGTAGGCACTTCTTTTTCAAACGTCTGTAGACGTTTAACAGATTTATAACCGGTGAGAGAGGTGGCTCATGCCTGTAATTCCAGCACTTTGAGAGGCTGAGGCAGGTGGATCACTTGAGGTCAAGAGTTCAAGAACAACCTGGCTAACTTGGTGAAACCCTGTCTCTACTAAAAATACAAAAATTAGCTGGCATAGTGGTGCACGCCTGTAATCGCAGCTACTTGGGAGGCTAAGGCAGAAGAATTGCTTGAACCCAGGAGGCAGAGGTTGCAGTGAGCCGAGATTTCACCACTGTACTCACATCTGGGCAACAGAGCAAGACTCCATCTCCAAAAAAAAAAAAAGAAAAGAAAAAATCTATTTTACAACAAATCCATATTAAATTATGTAGCACTACTTACATGTTCAATGTATTATCCATCGAAATCAATGCTTTAAAGATTTTAAAATATTTTAAATATGATTGTCATAGTTAAATAGAATTTCACTATGTTAAGTAATTTGTCCAAATGATTGTACGTTTTGGATTAAAAGTAAGTCTGCAGCAAACTTTTATTTCAAAATACCAACATCTGTGTTTATCTAAACCAAAAAAGTGATAAAGGTCTATTTCAAAAAACAAAATAAAATGTTCAGAATACAGAAAGTGGAAAATAAAAGACTTCCTTAATTTTAACCTTATGTATACTTGCCATTAGTTTATAATATACGGACTATCTAAGCTAAACATTGGCATTTGTAACAAAAGCTAGGTGCTCTATATGTGTGTGTGTGTCTCTCTGTCTCTGTGTATATGTATGTGTGTGTGTTAGAATTAAAAAAGGAATCAAGAAGCTGAGGTGGGAGAGTAGCTTGAGCCCAGGAGTTTGAGGCTACAGTTACATGCTCACACTCCTGCACTGTAGCCTGGGCAACAAAGTGAGACCATGTCTCAAAAAAATAAAAATAGAAAAAGGAATCATTGCATGTGAGAATACATGAAACTCTTTTTGTGTTCATCAGCTACAGAATGCTTTCTTGTTTGAAGTCCCATAAAGTGAAATAAGTTAATTAGTCTGCAAAAACTCTGTAGTATTAACTAAAAATACATAATTTAAAAACCAATCGACAAAGAAAAAATGTGTAAGGGCCAGTATAGCAGAGCATATTTGTTAAAGGACTTTTTAACGTATTATAATTGGCTGTTAGATAAACTACAACAAACATTCTTTTCAAGTCACTATTATGCTCAAGATCATTAAAAGAACATCCTATGGGCCTTAGAAAAAACATACATAAACAGTTGAGACTGATCAGGTTGCTCCCAGAATATATAAACTTATCATTCATAGGGTGTGCAGAGAAAATGCTAATGCCAGAGTGAAACAAAGGCAGTGAGTCTATGAGATATTCCAAAGTTCCAAAATGGAGCTAAACTTGAAAGGACTTCTTTAAGTCAAGATCCAATAAGAGGGAATGCTCAATTGCCTATCTGACATAGAAGTAATTTCTCTCTCACATAGGAGTCCATGGGTGAATGCTCCAATATCGGCAGAGCTTCTCCTCTGTACAATTATCCAGGACCATAAAAATATAGATTGGTATTAGTCATACTAAGCTTATGACTTCCATCACTAGGTCTACAGTTTAATACTGTAGAAGCCATTTCTGTCCATATGATTGGTAAAGATGGCAAAAAAGATTTATCAGTTGACATGTACTTTTGAATAAATTCAGCATATTTGAATTGGCAATATGTATCAATATTTGACACATGCATACAACTTTGGTACAATGATTCTGCTAAGAATTTTATTATAGAGAAATTAATAGACGTGTACAAATATGTGAACAGTAGTGTAGTATAGCATTGATTATATAATTAAACTATGTAATCTGTATTTTTTAAAAAAGTTTATGGGTTGCTGGTGATTTAAAATAGCCTTGTTTTTCAGACCTTAGTTAATAAACATAAAAGAATAAGGAGAGATTTCTGAAATGTAATTTTAAGAAGACAATATTTTAAAATGTTTAAAAGTGGGAGAATTTATTTTATCTTCCTTTCCAGATGTTAAAAAGCCAGAATCCCCCAAATTAAAATGCATAATATTGCATATTACGTATTTGTGTAAATTGATTATATTTGCATATATATACACATGTGTATAAGTATATATATATATACACACATATGTATGTCACTAAATGAAGTTACTAGAAATCTGAACTAATGAAAATAATAGATAGTGTTAGAGAAAGGAGATGGGCTTGGAGAAACATTTATCTCAGTTTGATTCCCACCTCTACTATCTGTGAGATTTTCAACAAATCATTGATTTTCCCTCATTTTCAATTTCATCAGTCCAACGAAGACTGTATTTGTGTAACCATGGACACTAGATGAGGCAGTGTTTGTAAAGTATTCAGTACAATGCTAAGAAGTAAGTGCTCAACAATGTTAGTTTTATTGCTGTTTTTGTTATTATCATTATTGTTACTGACATACATATTTATTAAAGCTATCTCTGAAGTCATCTATGTCAATAATTGTGCACATACCATTTTTAAAGAGGTTAACCAGGCTCTGCTACAGTATTTCCAGGGACAGGGACAACATTATATTTTAAAAGATCCCACAACTTATAAGTGTTATAATTGTATGTAACTGTTGCTATACAAAATATACCCCAGTATATGTTAGTAAAATTTTTAACTTTAATATTTTAAATATATATCCAAAATTCTTGTGTTTTCCTAAAAATTTATGAGCAAGTAATTCATATATTTAAGGTATTTTATTATTTAGAATAAATTCAAAGATAATTATAAAGGATAACTGCATATAATCAATTAGATGGGACAATGTGCAGTTATGGATTTCCTTTGAAAGTCAATTTAAAAAAAACCATGTATTGAAGATAGAAGGCTTATACCTTGCAAAACAAGGCTTATATCTTAAGCCATTCTTAAAAAATAATGTTTAATATTTAGGAAAATGGCAGACTTGTACCCTTCCATATTTCTATTAAAATAGACCTATTTTGAAAATTAGATTTTGCTTATTAACATGTTAAATTTCATTTTGCTGAGGGAGGGGGATTAATGAGCTTAAAGCAATAACTACCTAGGCGCCTTAAGAAAGCACTCATATAGAAAAAGCCTTTGATTTTAGTTTTCTTAAATACAGATCACTGAGATTGCTTTCTTTTTGCACATAGCTAGAATGTAATTAAAATAGATAATTAGAGAAAGTAATTACTGAGTACTTCTTTCATTCTTTGTGCATTCATTAAGGATTATATATAAATCTAAATTAGCCTGAAATGTACAGTAGTTGACAGTTTGAAAACTATCTTGAAGTATAACATTAAGAGCAGTCATTTTTTCTCATAAATGTATGTGTTTAACTTGGAAGCATGCACAGTTCTATTAATTTGTATAACTGGGGTTTTAAAATGATGCAAAGTAGTAAATGATGGACTAGCAGAAAAATCTAAATTTCTATTTTATATTTATTTTAAATACAAAAAAGGAGATTTCCTTGTTCCATTTTACTTGTCTATAATTTTATATCCCCAACGTTTTGCTGAGTCATTATTATTTCTTTTCTTTTCTTTTCTTTTTTTTTTTTTTGAGACGGGGCCTCACTCTGTTGCCCAGGCTGGAGTGCAGTGGCATGATCTTGGCTGACTGCAACCTCCTCCTCCCAGGTTCAAGCAGTTCTCCTGCTTCAGCCTCCTGAGTAGCTGGGGCTAGAGGTGTGCACCACCACGCCTGGCTAATTTTTTTTTGTTTTTAGTAGAGATGGGGTTTCACCATATTGGCCAGGATGGTCTCAATCTCCTCACCTCGTGATCTGCCCACCTCGGCCTCCCAAAGTGCTGAGACTACAGGTGTGAGCCACCATGTATAGGTTGAGTCATTATTATTTCCATAAGATAAACTCTATGCCAATTGATAGCTTTTCCAACTTAATTGTCCTGTTCAAAATATGAGCTAAGGTCAATTTTTTTTATTATTATTAAAAACGAAAGAGAACCAAACAATGTGAATTGTTACTGCATTATAGTCTTTGGTGTCTCCTGCTGGGAGCAAACTCCAAATATGTTAATTGTATAGAATTCCAACCCAAATAAAGAATCATAGAAGAGTCCCTAGTGTTACTAGATATTAATATTTGCAATCTTGAGTGAATTAGATTATGATATGAATTGAATGAATTTACAGGCAAACCTTGTTATATTGCACTTCCCTTTTTTGCCCTTTGCAGCTACTGTCTTTTTTCACAGATTGAAGATTTGTGGCAACCCTGCATCCAGCAAGTCTATTACCAACATTTTTTCAACAGCATATGCTCACATCATGTGTCTGTGTCACAGTTTAGTAATTCTCATATTTCAAACTTAATATTGATTGTTATTAAGTCTATTTTGGTGATCTGTGATCACTGATCTTTGATGTTACTATTATAATAGTTTTGGGGAACCCCAAACCAAACTTACAAAAGACAGCTAACTTAACTGATAGCTGGTGTGTGCATTCTGACTGCTCTACTGACCACCTTTTCACTGTCTTCTCACCTTCTCTTAGGGTCTCTCTGTTCCTTGAGACAAAACATTATTGAAATTTGGCCAATTAATAACCATACTGGAGCCTCTACGTGTCCAAGTGAAAGGAAAAGCTGCATATCTCACATTTTAAATCAAAAGCATATCTCATATTTTAAATCAAAAACATATCTCACATTTTAAATCAAAAGCTAGAAATGATTACGTTTAGTGAGGAAGACATGTCAAAAACCAAGAAAGGCCCAAATTAGGCCTCTCGCACCAGCTAGCCAAGTTATGAAAACAAAGAAAAGGTTCTTAAAGGAAATTAAAAAGTGATACTCCAGTGAATACATAAAGAATAAGCAAAACAGCTTTATTGCTGGTATAAAGAAAGCTTGAGTGATCTGGGTAGACGATCAAACCAACCACAATATTCCCTTCAGATAAAACCTAATCGAGAGCCAGTATTAACTCTATTGAATTCTAGGAAAGTCAAGAAAGGTAAAGAAGCTACAACAGAAAATCTGAAGCTAAGAGAAATTAGTTCATGAGGTTTAAGGAAAGAAGCTGTTTTTATAACATAAGTGTTCAAGATGTAATAGCAAGTGCTGATGTAGAAGTTGCAGCCAGTTATCCACAAGACCTAGCTAAGAAAATCAATGAGGGGGGCTACACTAAACAACAAATTTTCAGTGTACATCAAGCAGCTTTCTACTAGAATAGTAAGTCACCTAGGAGCTTTAGAGCTAGAGAGAAGTCAATGCCTGGCTTCAAAGCTTCAAAAACTAGGCTGCAAGATGGTGGAATAGTAAGCCACCTAGGGCTATAACTCTCTGTGACTCCAAGTGAAGTCGAAACGCATTCTAGGCCATAAGAACTGCAACTCTTAGGTGAGTCCTCCTGCTGAACTAGGCCCAGAGAAGGGTAACTGGGGAGTCACATGACGTACTGAGATAGAAGCTAGGGTAGCCAAAGGAGTTCTAGCAAGGGAGTTCACCTAACCTCAGGCTGCACACCTTAGAGCTCCAAAAGCGACTCTTCCCTTCTGTATGAGGAAAGCAAAGGGAAGAGCGGATAGGACTTTGTCTTGCATTTTGGATACTAGTTAAGCCACAGAACAATAAGGCACCAGCCAGAGCTGTGAGGCCCCTGTTCCAAGCCCTAGCTCCCAGATGACATTTCTAGACATACCCTGGGCCAAAGGGAACCTGCTGCCTTGAAGAAAAGAAGCCAGTCCTGGCATCTTTCATCACTTGCTAGTTAAAGAGCCCTTGAACCCTGAATAACCAGCAGCGATACCCAAGTACCACATCAAGGGTGTTTGTGAGCCTCTGAGACTTGCTGGCTTAAGGTGAGATGCAGCATTCTACCATCTGTGGTGGCTACAGGGCAAAACTCCTTCAGCTTGAGAAAAGCAGAGCAAAAATTAAAGTGGACTCTGTCTTTCACCTTTAGGTATCAGCATGGCCAGAGCAGGGTAGAGCACCAAGCAGGCTGTTGGGATCCCTAATTCTAGGGCTAAACTCTTAGATGACACTTCTGGACCTGCCCTGGGCCAGATGGGAGCCCACTTCCCAGAAGGGTGAGTCCCAGGCCAGGCAGCATTCAGGACAAGCCGACTTAATAGGCCTTGGGCCTTAAGGGAATATTGGCAGTATTATGGAAGTACTCTTCATGACCTGGGGCAGTGGTGACTCTGGGGTGAGGCTCCTCTGCCATTGACAAAAAACAAGGAAGAGGGGGAAGGACTGCATCTTGTGGTTGGAGTACCAGTTCAGCTGCAATACAATAGAATACCAAGTAGACTTCTAAATTTTTTCACTCTAGTCCCTGATTACTGGACTGTACTTCTGGACTCACCCAGGGTCTGGTGGATCTCACCATCCTGAAGGGAATGACACGAACCTGGCTGGCTTTGCTGTCTGCTGATAGTCGAGTCTCAGGGCCTGGAGCTAATATAGGTGGTTGCCAGGGAGTGGTTACAGCAGGCCTTGGGCTAGACCTAGTGCTGTGTTGGCTTCAGATTAGACCCAGCACAGTTATGGTGATGGTGGCCACAGGGGTGCTTGTGTCACTCCATCCCCAGCTTCAGGTAACTCAGAACAGTGAGTGAGAGAGAGAGAGAGAGAGACAGAGAGAGGGAGAGAGAGAGAGAGAGACAGAGAGAGAGAGAGATTCTGTATGTTTGGGAGATCATAAGGGAAGAAAACAATAGTCTGCCTGATAATCCAGAGAATTCTCCCAGATCTTGTCCAAGACCTTCCAAGGTGGTACGGTACCTCTACGAGTCTGCAAGAACCACAGTATTACTGGGATTTGGGTACCTTCTAAAGCTGATGGAGATTAGATCACAACACCCAAGTCATTTCAAATACCCAGAAAGCTTTCCCAAGAAGGACAGCTACAGATAAGCCTGGACAGTGATGACTACAATAAATACCCAACTCTTCAATGCCCAAACACCGAAGAGCATCTACTAGCATCAACACCATCCAGGAAAACATGGCCTCAACAAATGGACTAAATTAGGCATCAGGGACCAATCCTGGAGAAACAGAGATAAACGACATTTCTGATAGATAATTCAAAATCCCTGTTTTGAGGAAACTCAAGGAAATGTATGATAACACAGAAAAGGAATTCTGAATCCTATCAGATAAATTTAATAAACAAATTGAAATAAATATAATTAAGCAGAAATTCTAAAGCTGAAAAATGCAATTTTCATACTGAAAAAAGGAATTAGAGTGCTTGAATAGAAGAATTGATCAAGCAAAAGAAAGAATTCGTGAGCTTGAAGACAGGTTCTTTGAAAATACATCATCAAGGAGACCAAAAGAAAAAGAATAAAAAGCAATGAGACATGCCTACAGGATGTAGAAAATAGCTTCGAAAGGGCAAATCTGCAACTTACTGGCCTTAAAGAGGAGGTAGAGAAAGAGATAGGAGTAGAAAGTTCATTCAAAGGGATAATAACAGAGAACTTCTCAAACCTAGAGTAAGATATAAATATACAAGTACAAGAACACTATAGAATACCAAGCAGATTTAGCTTGAAAAATGTACCTCCAGGCACTTAACAATCAAACTCCCAATGGTCAAAGACAAAGAAAGGATCCTAAAAGCAGCAAGAGAAAAGAAACAAACAATATTTAATGGAGCTCCAACACATCTGGCAGCTGACTTTTCAGTGGAAACTTTACAGGTCAGGAGAGAGTGGTATAACATGTATAAAGTGCTGAAGAAAAATTACACTTATTATAGAAGAGTATATCTGGTGAAAATATATTTCAAACATGAAGAAGAAATAAAGACTTCCCCAGACAAGTAAAAGCTGAGGGATTTCATTAATACCAGACCTTTTCAACAAGAAATGTTGAAAGAAAGAAAAGAACATTAGTGAGCAATAAATAATCACCTGAAGATGCAAAACTCACAGATAATAGTAAGGTAGAAAACTCACTGGAAACAGAATATTATAACACTGTAACTGGTGTGCAAACTACTCTTATTCTAAGTAGGAAGACTAAAGGATGAACCAATCTAAAATAATAAAAACAACTTTGCAAAACATATTCAGTACAAACAATATAAATAGAAACATCAAAAGTTAAAAAGTGGGGGGATGAAATTAAGATAGATTATTAGTTTTCTTTTTGCTTCTTTGTTTGTTTATGCAAATGGTGTTATCAGGTTAAAATAATTTGTGATAATATAGTATTTGCAAGACTCCTAGTAACCTCAAACCAAAGCACATACAATGGACACACAAAAAATATTATATCACCAGAGAAAGTCACCTTCACTAGAGAAAGACAGGAAGGAAATAAGGAAGAAAAAAAAATAAAGAAAATGGAAAACAAATAACAAAATGGCAGAGGTAAGTCCTTACTTATCAATAACATTGAATGTAAATGAACTAAACTCTTCAATCAAAAGAATAGACTGGATGAATGGATGAAAAAAATAAGACCCATTGATCTGTTGCCTAGCAGAAGCACACTTCACCTATTAAGACACACACAGAGTGAAAATAAAGAGATAGAAAAAGATATTTCATGCCAATGAAAACCAAAAAAGAGCAGGAGTCACTTTGCTTATATTAATCAAAATAGACTTCAAAACAAAAACTATAAGAAGAGACAAAGAAATTCACTATATGATGATAAATGAGTCAATCCAACAAGAGAGTGTAACAATCTTAAATATATATGCACTCAGCACTGGAGGACTCAGATATAAAAAGGAAATATTATTAGAGCTAAAGAGATAGATAGGCCCCAATACAATAATAACCAGATACTTCAACACCCCACTTTCAGCATTGGACAGAACTTCCAGACTGAAAATAAACAAAGAAACATCAGACGTAATTGGCTCTATAGACCAAATGGATCTAATGGATATTCACAGAATATTTCACCTAATGGCTGCAGAATACACATTCTTTTCTTTAGCACATGGATTATTCTGAAGAATAGACCATAATTTAGGTCACAAAACAAGTCCTAAAAAATTCCAAAAAATTACAATCATATCAAGCATCTTCTCTGATCACAGTGGAATAAAACTAGAAATTAATAACATGAGGAATTTTGGAAACTATACAAATATATCAAAATTAAACAATATCTTCCTGAATTGCCAGTGGGAAAATGAAGCAATAAAAAAGAGATCTGAAAACATTTTTGAAACAAATGATAATGGAAACACAACTTACCACACCTATGGGATACAGCAAAAGCAGTTTTAAGAGAGAAGTTCACAGCTATAAGCGCCCACATCAAAAAAGAGAAAAAAGCTTCAAATGAACAATCTAATGGTGCATCTTGGAAGCTAGAAAAGCAAGGACAAACCAAACCCAAAATTAGTAGAAAAAAAATGCATAATAAAGATCAGAGCAGAAAAAAAAATGAAATTGAAATTAAAAAAAAAATCAGTGAAAAAAATTGTTTTTTGAAAAGTTAAACAAAATTGACAAATCTCAGGTTAAGAAAAAAAGAGAGAAAATACAAATAAATAAAATCAGAAATTAAAAAAGAGACATTAAACTGATACTGCAGAAATTCAAAAGATTATTAGTGGCTACTTGGAGCAACTATATGCCAATAACTTAAAAAATCTAGAAGAAATGGACAAATTCCTAGACATATACAACGTGCCTAGATTGAAGCAGGAAGAAATCCAAAACCTGATTAGACCGATAACAAGTAACAAGATCAAAGTCATAATAAAAATGGACAAATCTAAAAGGACATCAAGCTAAAAAACTTCTGTAAAGGAAAAGCTATAATCAACAGAGTGAAAAGAGAACTCACAGAATGGGAGAAAATATTTACAAACTACCCATCTGACAAGGGATTAATAAACAGAATATATAAGGGGCTCAAACAAATCTATGTGAAAAAATCTAATAATCCAATCAAAGGATGAACAAAACATATGTATAGACTTTTCTCAAAAGAAGACAAACAAATGGCAACAGGTATATGGAAAGGTGCTCAACATCATTGATCGTCAGAGAAATGCAGAGCAAAACTATAATAAGATATCATCTCACCCCAATTTAAATGATTTATATACAAAAGACAGGCACTAAAAAATGCTGGAGAGGGTGTGGAGAAAAGGGAACCCTTGTGCACTGATGGTAGGAATATACATTAATACAACAACCGTGGAGAACAGTTTAGAGGTTCTTATAAAACTTAAAATTGAGCTGTTGCATGATCCAGTCATCTCACCACTGGACATATACCCAAAAAAATGCAAATCAGCATATTTAAGAGAGAGCTACACTTCTATGTTTGTTGTAGCACTGTTTACAATAGCTAAGATTTGGAAGCAACCTAAGTGTCCATCAAAAGACAAGAGGATAAAGAAAATGTACATACACACAATGAAGTACTATTTAGTCATATAAAAGAATGAGATCCAACCATTTTCAACAACTTGATTGGAACTGGGGATCATTATGTTAAGGTCATCCAAACTGGAAATTAAGAAGTCAAATTATCCTTGTTTGCTGATGATATGATCTTATATATGGAAAAACCTAAAGACTCCCCAGGAAAACTATTAGAACTGATCAACTGATTACAGATTTATTTCACAAACATAATGATCTCCAGTTCCATCCATGTGGTTAAAAATGACCAGATCTTACATGACAAACATCATGTGTTCTCACTTATGTGTGGGGTTTAAAAATCAAAACAATGGAACTCATGGACACAAAGTAGAAGGAAGGTTACCAGTGGCTGGGAAAGGTAGTGGAGGGTTGGGGGGAGGTGGGGATGATTAATGAGTACAAAATTAGTTAGAAAGAATGAATAAGGCCTACTTTTAATAGCACAAGAGAGTGACTGTACTCAATAATCACTTAATTGTACATTTTAAAATAACTTGAATAGTGTAACTAGATTGTTTGTAACTCAAAGTATAAATCCTGAAGGGGATGGAAACCCCACTCTCCATGATGTGTTTATTTCACATTGTATGCTTGTATCAAAACAATTCATGTACCCCATAAATACATACATCTACTATGTACTCACAAACATTAAAATAAAATAAAATAAAATAAAAACTAATTTTAAAAACCTTCAAAAAACAGGCTGACTTTCTTGGTAGGACCAAATGCAGCTGATGGCTTTAAATTGAAGCCTATGCTCATTTACCATTCTGAAGTATTTAGGACCCTTAAGAATGATGGCAAATCTATGCTGCCTGTCCTGTAGAAATGGAACAACAAAGCCTGAATGACAGCACATCTGTTTATAGCCTGGTTTCCTGAGTATTTTGAGCCCACAGTTGAGACCTACTGCTTAGGAAAAAAAAAAATTATTTCATAATATTACCTCTCATTGACCATGTATCAGGTTACCCAAGAGCTCTGACGGAGATGTACAAGGCGATTAATGATGTTTTCATGCCTATTAACACAACATCCATTCTGCAGCCCACAGATCAAAAAGATATTTTGATATTCAACTCTTCTTGTTTAAGAAATACATTTTGTAAGGCTATAGCTGCCATAGATACTGATTCCTCTGATGGATCTGGGAAAAGTAAATTGAAAACCTCCTTACAGAATTTATAATTGTAGATGCCTTTAAGCACATATGTAATTCATGGGAGGAAGTCAAAATAGCTACATTAACAGGCATTTGGAAGAAGTTGACTCCAGCCTTCACTGATGACTTTGAAGGATCAGGACTTCAAGGGAAAACAAAACTACATATGTGACAGAAATAGCAAGATAATTAGTAACAGAGATGAAGCCTAAAGATGTGACTGAATTGCTTAAATCTAATGATAAGCTTGAATGAATGAGAAGTTCTTTTTATAGATGATCAAAGAAAGTTGCTTTTTTTTCATTGTTTAGGGCAGGGTCTTGCTGTCACCTAGGCTACTATGCAGTGGCAAGACATAGCTCATTGCAACCTAGAACTTCCGAACTTAAGCAATCCTTCCACCTCAACCTTCCAAGTGGCTAGGCCTACATGCATGCACCACCATACCCAGATAACTTTTCTTATTATTATTACTATTAGTTTGTAGAAACAGGAACCCACTGTGCTGCCCAGTCTGGTCTCAAACTCCTGGCCTTAAGTAATCTGCCTCAGCCTCCCAAAGGGCTGGGATTACAGATATGAGCCACCATACCCAGGTAGAAAATTGGTTTTTGAGATGGAATTTACTCCTTATGAAGATGCTCTAAATATTGATGAAATTACAGCAAAAAATTTAAAATTTTATTTCAACTTAGTTGTTAAAAAGAAGTAGCAGGGTTTGAGAGGGTGGGCTCCAATGCTGAAATAATTTCTACTGTGAGGAAAATGATATCAAACAGCATCATATTATACAGTGGAATCTTTCCTGAAAGGAAGAGTCACTCCAGCAAACTTCATGGCTTTCTCATTTTAAGTAATTGCCACAGCTACTTCAATTCTCAGTGTCCACAACCCTGATAGGTCTGGATCTATTAACATCAAGGATGAGACTCTCCATCAGAAAAAATATTACAACTCACTGAATGCTCAGATAATTGTTAGCATTCATTTTCAACAATTTTTTTTTTTTTTTGAGACGGAGTCTTGCTCTGTCATCAAGCTGGAGTCCAGTGGTGTGATCTCAGCTCACTGTAGCCTCCACCTCCCGGGTTCAAGGATTCTCCTGCCTCAGCCTCCTGAGTAGCTGGGAGTACAACCATGTGCCACCATGCCCAGCTAATTTTTTTGTGTTTGTAGTAGAGATGGGGTTTCACCATGTTGGCCAGGATGGTCTCGATCTCCTGAC
Source organism: Theropithecus gelada (assembly GCF_003255815.1). Classification (NCBI taxonomy): domain Eukaryota; kingdom Metazoa; phylum Chordata; class Mammalia; order Primates; family Cercopithecidae; genus Theropithecus; species Theropithecus gelada. Next base: position 42,496,992 of record NC_037670.1, on the reverse strand, counting down.
CTCGTGATCTGCCTGCCTTGGCCTCCCAAAGTGCTGGGATTACAGGCCACAGAATATTTTTAAATTAAGGTATATTCATTGGTTTTGTAAGACATAATGCTATGGGACATTTGATAGACTATAAAATAACATAAACATAATGTCTATACGGACTGGAAAACTGAAAAGTTCACGTGACTTGCTTTATTGCACTATTTACTTTATTGCTGTGGTCTGGAACTGAACCTTTAATATCCCTAAGGTGTGTCTGTAATTTTATAATTACAGTATTTCCTTTTTCCTCCCTTTATCCTACTCATACATGCCTGCCTCATATTGCTTATGTATTCAAGGACCATAAACAACTTATTTTTCCATCAAATGTTATATATTTTATAGAAAAAAAGAATGTAGAAACTAAACAAGTATGTTAAAAGTATTAAAAAATAAGATTTAGTTTTTCCAAGCATGTTTTATTGTAGATAAATCAGTTCTGAGCAACATATACTAGATAGTTTCATATTGTAAAGGGAGTAGGTACACACCCATACATATGTATATATACACATACATATATATTTACACATACATATATGCATGTATATATATAAACAAATTAAGGTACACAAAATATATTTTAAATATTTCCCTTGGTTACTTAAATTTCAATATTTCTTCAGTGTTGTCAAATATTAAACCGCAGTAAATTTTATGTTAATCACTCAAGTAGAGAAAACGTAAAGAAATAGAAGATTTGAAAGACATTCAGGAAGAGAGGTAGAAAGAAGAAGCTTACCCTACAAGATATTGGAAAATCATATACCTATAGTATTTGAAATATGTTTTCCACATTCTCCAACTGTCGCTCCAGTGACCCTTCAACCTGGATTCAAGCCCCATGATGGACGTCACTTGCCGAGGCCAGCTCGGTTGGGAAGAGCCTAACCTAGCGGCACTAGAGGAATTAAAGACACACACACAGAAATATAGAGTTGTGAAGTGAGAAATCAGGGGTCTCACAGCCTTCAGAGCTGAGAGCCCTGAACAGAGATTTACCCATATATTTATTAACAGCAAGCCAGTCATTAGTATTATTTCTATAGATATTAAATTAACTGAAAGTATCCCTTATGGGAAACCAAGGGATGGGCTGAATGAAAGGAATAGGTTGGGCTAGTTAACTGCAGCAGGAGCATATTCTTAAGGCACAGATCACTCATGCTATTGTTTGTGGCTTAAGAATGCCTTTAAGTGGTTTATTGCCCTGGGGAGGCCAGGTATTCCTTGCCCTTATTCCAGTAAGTCCACAACCTTCCAGCATAGGCGTTATGGCCATCATGAACATGTCACAGTGCTGCGGAGATTTTGTTTATAGCCAGTTTTAGGGCCAGTTTATGGCCAGATTTTGAAGGGCTTGTTCCCAACACCTACAGTATCTCATATGGCTTGACTCTGTGTCCCTGCCTAAATCTCATCTCTAGCTATAATCATCACATGTCAAGAGAGGGAGGTGATTAGATCATGGGGACAATTTCCCCCATGCTGTTCTTGTGATAGTGAGTGAGTTCTCAGATCTGACGGTTTTGTATTTGGAAGTGCCTCCTTTCGTTTGTTTTCCATGTTGCCTTGTAAAGAAGGTGCCTGCTTCCCCTTCCACCATAATTGTAAGTTTCCTGAGTCTTCCCTAGCCATGCAGAATTGTGAGTCAATTAAACCACCTTTGTTTGTAAACATGTCCAGAACATGTTAGAGACTTTCCCAGCAGCCCCTCCCATCATAGGCTGAAGGGAAAAAATGGTTTTGTAGGCAGGGCCCAGGGCCCTGACACTGTGTGCAGCCTCGGAACTTGGTGCTCTACATCCCAGCTGCTCCAGCTCCATGGTACAGCTCAGGCCATTGCTTCAGAGGGTGCAAACCTCAAACCTTGATGGCTTCCACATCATGAGGGCCTGTGGGTACACAGAAGTCAAGAATTGAGGTTTGGAAAACCCTGCCTAGATTTCAGAGGATATATCAAGACACCTGGATGTCCAGGCAAAAGTTTGCTGCAGGGACAGAGCCCTCATGGAGAACGTCTGCTAGGGCAGTGTAGGGAAATATGGGGTTGGAGCCCCTGTAAAGAGTTCCCACTAGGACACTGCCTAGTGGAGCTGTGAGAAGAGGGTTACTGTCCTCCAAACCCCAGAATGATAGATCCACTGACAACTTACACTATGGGCCTGGAAAAGTCACAGGCACTCAATATCAGGAATAATACATGTTTATATAGAATTTTCCTTCCCCATTAGTTGACATATTATCATAGGTATTTACCTATGAACGTGACTATATGCACTTAAATATAATAGCAATTTTCCAACTGAAGAAGAGTTTAAACAGAAATCTGGGGTTAGTAGAACTTTGTGCAACAAGAAGTTTAATTTTAAGATGATTTATTTGAGTCATAATGCATTATTTCCCTTTCACTATCTCCTAATCACAATGAAATATGTATTTATAGGGAAGAAATAGGCTGAACTATATATTAAGCCCTCTTAAGATTCAGAGGACCAGAAAATGGGTTATGTGTGGTCAGACTTCAGCTGAGTCTTAAGGAACAGATAGTAGATGCAGTATTATAAGAGAATGGAAAACAGTCTGCTGAAAATGAAATCAAGGATATAGGAAGCAGGACTAATTTAAAAGAGGAGAACCAGATAAAGATTTTAATTTAAGTAAAAAGAAGATTTTCTGTTATTAATTCAGTCTAAAAATATTTTTGAGCATCACCTTCTTTTAGGGAGATGATTCTCCATGGCTCCTTCTGTTTCTGAACATCTTGCAAGCAGAGGTACTGACAGCTTTTTTTTTCCAGACTGTATTTTTTCAAAGATGTCTATATAGCAAACCTTCCTAAAAGATACAGATAGTATCTTTCTCTAGAGCCAAGAGATTTGTTTGCTGGACACAAGTAAAAAAGTTGGTCTTCCTCTGAGGCAAAGGTTGGGCAGGTTTGAATGTATCGCCTGACAGAAGATTGGCATTTTCTGAAACTGAAATTTTTTGTATTTGAGAAAAACATTGCAAGAGCTTCATCCATCTAGACCAATCTGAATCATTGTCATGAGACCCTAGAGGCACAGAGAGCCTGAGCAAACATGAAACTCATGGTATCTGTTTTGCTGTGAATTAGAAAACAACAACAAAAAATCACCTTTATATCTGATGTCTTATGCAGGAGACTTGGGTTAGCGAAAGAAGAATAAAATATCAACCCATGTAGTTTTTGACACCTACTATGTAGCAGGAATATTTTTAGGCATTGGAGAACACGAGTGAATAAAAGAGAAAATGATGTCTGCTTTACTAGAACTTGTACTCTAGCGATGTAAAATTTTAATTTCTAGGGTTAAAATTTTTTTTAATAATTAAAATAAATAAGATACAAAGTAAGTAAATATTTTAAATTTTAACAAAACAAAATTAAGCCTGGGATCAAATTTTGTATAAGGTAGTTGCCTGAGAAAATGTAACAGCAGGCTAAGGCTGGAAAAATGCTGTTTAGTACACAACGATGATAAATGCATTATGACTACAGTCTAAAATGAATAAATTAGTGTACATTTTGTAGCCAACTAGAGACGCCTTGTAGGCTCATATTTTGAAATTATTAGTCATAGTGGAGATAAAAGAACAGTAATCATTTGTGTTTCAGGGAAAGTGGTGTAATTATAATTGTAGCATTCACTGTAGAAAAGGGCTAATGTAAGATTTTAAAAATAACTATTAGTCTGAAGTTGACAGAATCAGGAAACTAGATAGGATAGCCATGAAGTTAAAACTATGGTCTTGAAAATGAGTAATATGGAAACTGATAACATGAATGAGAGAGGAAAACTTATCAAGGAGGAACTTCACTTCTATTTTAGGCACCTTGAGTTTGAGATGATAGAAAGACCACCAAGTGTAAGGGCTCATGAGACAGTTGAAACTTTGGCCCCCGAATTTAGAAAAAAATTTAAATATGAGGCAAGATTTTGGAATCATTCCTGTGGTGTACATTTCCAACACTTTGAGACTAGATAAGCTCCAAAAGATGGTACAAAAATGGAAGAACAGATGACTAATGACCTAATGCTGAATCACACTCACTGTCAGAGATGTATAAAATAACCAACTCAACAGAAGTGGAAGAGGAGAAAGAGAGCAGGAAGGGGAAGAGAAGATTCAAGATAGTACAGATCTCTGAATACCAGGAGAGGTATCTTTGCATCAGCAAAGAAGGCATGGCCACATTGCAGAGTGACAAAAGGATTTCAGCTCCAGAGAAGAAAGTATAGGTGACCTTCAATTTTTGTAAAAGTAGAGGTTACAGAATTCATAGATAAGAAAACAAGATAGTTTTAAAACAATGATTTTAAATATTATCTATGCTTGTTAATTTTTTTTAAATTAATATCATAATTCTTTATTTTAATTATTTGAATAATATAAATAATTGTATTACATGAGATGTTTGATATATAAAGTAACATTTAAGCAAAACTTATTCTTCTGTATGTGTAATGTTCCAATATTAAAACTAATAATGATAGTATTTAACTATAATTTTCTTTATTTTCAACAAATCCTTTATTCGTTATCATTGCTGAGTTTGGCAGAATATTTATGAGGCTCTTTCATCCATTCAGCTTATATGAATAAGTGGATAAAATGATGAAATCAGTCAGTATAAGCAAGGACTATCACACTGGAGTAGCAATACAAATATTTGGTATTTTTTCTTCACTTTTAAAATTTCATTAACTTACTGGGTATCTTTGGGAAAAAATCTATTTCCACTTCAATTTTTAGATTTTTGATATAGGGATAATAATAAAACCAGCTATAAACTTATCTAAAATTGTAGAATTGATTTCTAAGCAAGTGGAAAAAAAAAAGAGACCGGGAGAATATAATTTAAAGTTTCAGGAATGTTTAAATAGTTGTGAGGAATTCCTGACTGTATTGTTTGGTTTAGCAGCACCACCTTGCTATATTAAGCAGTAACATAAAAATATATATGTTTACCTAAAATACGTGTAAATCCCTAAGTCTCTATCTCTCTAACCTAATTCTGTCTAGGTTTATGAATAACCACTGAGTTCATTAGGAACTACTGATGTGTGCAAAATAATTTGATAGTTCATAACTTCATATATTTAGATTTATGAAAAAATACTGTAAATTCTACTAGATTTGATGCCACTTTTATGTGGCTAACACATTTTGCATCAACTGGAATGAAAATTAATGCAGTGCTTTGTTAGAATTCTAATTTTTACAACTTCTTGAAAAGGCTTCAGTAGACTACTATATACTCCTTGTTGGAGAAAAGAAAACAAAATAACAGTACAGATTATTTACTGTGATTTATGCCACCAGGTTGGCATCATAAGCCTTATAAAAACCTAGCCATTTCACCTTCTTCTCCTTTTAATTTTTATTTTCATATTTTCATGAGAAATAATTATGTACAGACAAGAAAAACGGCACTAAGAAAATAGCAGAAAGATATTCCAAAACTCTATTTAAAGCAAAGATAACAAAAATAAATCAACATATACATGCTACCACCTACAGCTTACAAGTTAGCATAAAATTTCAAGGACTATCAATCAATTCTGGACATAAAAGTATTGCCCTATGGTAGCAGTAAGAAATATAACACCTGAATTTTATTTCTGTGTAGGTGGAGATGGATGCTTTGTGTATTATTAGGACTAAAATGCTAGATTTTGAAGCATGGGACACTACTTAAAATTAAAATAATTATAAGCTACAAACTCCCAATAAATTGGGAGTTGACTATATTCCAAGCACTATCTTTGCATGCAGGTTTTTATTTAATTCTTAAAATATCTCCATATCCTTGGTATTATTATCTCCATGTCTAAATGAAAAGAAAGAAAGAAGAGAAGGATTAAAAATGAGGGAAGGGATAGGCTTAAGAGCATACAAAAGAATCATGACATAATTATAATTCATTACATGAATTAAAAATGCATATTAATTGTTCCTAGTTGTATGTTGCCTAAAATATCACTGTTAACTGTAATACACAATGTAAGCAAATAAATGCTTCTTTGTTTTTTAAGAATTATAGTGAACATTCTCATGTAAACTCCAACATTAATTGGAAAATCCTATTTTTTTAATAAAAATAGGTTTTATTCTTGAATGATATAAATTGTAAGTACTTTTTTTCTTCTACCATTACTGTCCTTAGTACTAGCCTCATTTCAACAAACACTTGTATTTTCCTTCCCTTTCATCAGTTACATACTTCAATTGTAGATAGATAGATTATATAACAAACAAATATAAATTAGTTTATGCTTGAACTGAGTTTTCATTTCATTAAAATAATATAGATAATAATCAGTATAAACAAGCTTGGTCAGTACTGAAATATCCTTCCATGTCACTCACTTAGATTCACTCAGTCAGTCATCTTTCCAAACTTTAAATCCAAGATTATCTTTTAGGCATCACCACTGTCACAGGTATGCATATACTTAATTATTAAATCTCCATATTCTAACCTAGTATTATTTTACAACCAATTTATGTTTGATAGCCTGACTTTAAAAAAATCTTATAACTATGTGTCCACATTGGGAATTACAATTGAACATGAGATTTTGATGGGAACAAAAATCCAAATCCTATCATTCCACTCCTGGTCACTCCCAAATCTCATGTCCTCCTCACATTTCAAAATACAATCATGTCTTCCCAACATTCCCCCTAAGTCTTAGCTTATTTTAGCATTAACTGAAAAGTCCGCAGTCCAAAGTCTAATCTGACACAAGGCAAGTCCCTTCTGCGTATGAGCCTGTGAAACCAAAAACAAGTTAGTTCCTCCCAAGATACAATAGAGGTATAGGCATTGGGTAAATACTTCTGTTCCAAAAGGAGAAATTGGCCAAAAGGAAGGGGCTACAAACCCCATGTAAGTCCAAAACTCAGAAGGGCAGTCATTAAACCTCAAAGCTCCAAAATAATCTCCTTTGATTTTTATGTCTCACACCCAGTGCATGCCGGTGCAAGAGGCAGGTTCCCAAGGTCTTAGACAGCAGAGCTCTATGGCTTTGTAGGGTTCAGCCTTCATAGGCTGCCACTGAGTGCCTGCAGCTTTTCCAGGCTCAGAGTACAAGCTACCAGTGGATCTACATTTCTGGGGTCTGGAAGACTGTAGCTCTCTTCTCACAGCTCCACAAAGCAGTTCCAAAGTAGGGATTCTATGTGAGGGCTCTAATTCCACATTTCCCCTCAGCAGTGCCCTACTGGGGGATTTCCATGAGGGTTCTGCCCCAAAGAGTCTTCTGTTTGGACATCTAGTGTTTTCCATATATCATCTGAAATCTACACAAAGGCCCCCAAGCCTCAGCTCTTCCCTTTTGCACACCTGCAGGCTTACCCTGACATAGAAGCCACCAAGGCTTACAACTTGCACCCTCCAAAGCAGTAACCCAAGCTGTACCTGGACCCCTTTTAGTCACAGCAAGAACTAGAGTGGCTGGAATTCAGGGAGCATTTTCTGCAGTTGTACAGCACAGCAAGACCTTGGGCCTGGCCCAGCAAACCATTCCGTTCTCCTAGGCCTCCAGGTATATGATGGGAGGGGCTGCTGTAAAGATCTCTGAAATGCCTTCAAGGCTTTCTCCCCATTGTCTTGTCTTGGCTAACAGCACTTGCCTTCCTTTCAGTTATGTAAATTTCTGCAGCCAGTTTGAATTGCTCCCCTGAAAATGGACTTTTCTTTTCTACCACTTGACCAGGCTGCAAATTCTCCAAACTTTTACACTCTGCTTCCCTTTTAAGTATAAGTTCCAGTTTCAGCTCATTTCTTTGCTTATGCTTATGAAACAGGTTGTTAGAAGCAGCCAGGCCACCTCTTGAAATCTCTTAGAAGTTTCTTCCACCAGATACCCTAAATCATCCCTCTCAAGTTCAAAGTTTCACAAATCCCTAAAGCAGGGACACAATGCAGCCAAGTTCTTCACTAAGGCATAGCAAAAGTTACCTTTACTCTAGTTCCAATAAGTTCCTCATTTTCATCTGAGACCTCCTTAACCTGACCACCTCTGTCCATATCATTATCAGCATTTTAGTCACAACCATTCAACAAGTTTTTAGGAAGTTCCAAACTTTCTCTCATATTCCTGTATTCTTCTGAGCCCTCCACACTCTTCCAACTTCTGCCTGTTACCCAGTTTGAAAGCTGATTCCACATTTTCAGGTATCTTTATAGCAATGCCCACTTCTCTATACCAATGTTCAGTATTAGTCCATTCTTTCATTGCTATAAGGAAATACCTGAGACTGAGAGGTTTAATTGGTTCATGGTTCATATGGCTGTATAGAAAGCATGATGCTGGCATCTATTCCGCTTCTGGGGAGACCTCAAGAAACTTATAATCATGGTGGAAAGCAAAGTGGGAGCAAGGTGTCTTACATGGTATGAGCAAAAGCAAGAGAGAGAAGGTGGAGATGCCACACACTTTTAAACAACCAGATTTCTTTTTTTTTTTTTGAAACAGAGTCTCACTGTCACCCAGGCTGGAGGGCAATGGCTCGATCTTGGTTCACTGAAACCTCCGCCTCCTGGGTTCAAGTGATTCTCCTGCCTCAGCCCCCTGAGTAGCTGAGATTACAGGCACGTGCACCACTATGCCTGGCTAATTTTTGTATTTTTAGTAGAGATGGGGTTTCACCACGTTGATCAGGCTGGTCTTGAACTCCTGACCTCGTGATCGGCCTGCCTCAGCCCTCTAAAGTGCTGGGATTACAGGAGTGAGCCACCGCCCAGCTAAACAAACAGATTTCATGATAACTCTATCATGAGCACAGCACCAAAGGGATGGTGCCAAACCATTCATGAAAGATCCGCCACCATGATTCAATCGCTTCCCACCAGACCCCACCTCCAAAATTTAGGATTACAGTTTACCATGAGATTTGGAAGGGGCAACAGATCCAAACCATATTATCATATTACAAATACCTTGAAAACCATACATATTCAATAAGTATTTGGTATTGGATTTCCAAGTATTTTGCTTAGAGAGTGTATTAGTTCGTTCTTGCATTGCTATAAATTACCTGATAATTACTGGGTAATTAATGAAGGAAAAAGGTCTAAGTGGCTCAAAGTTCCACAGGCTGTACAGAAAGCATGGCTGGGAAGGCCTCAGGAAACTTACAATCACGGTGTGAAGAAGAAGGAAGCACATCTCACATGGTGAGAGCAGGAGAAAGACAGTGAAGGGGGAGGTGCTACATACTTTTAAAGAACCAGATCTCATAATAACTCTATCACAAGACAGCACTAGGGGGATGGTACTAAACCTTTAAAAACTACACCATGATCCAATCACCTCCCACCAGGCTCCACCTCCAACACTGGGGATTACAATTTAACATAAGATTTGGGTGGAAACAGAGCCAAACCATATCAGAGAGGAAATGAACACCACTCACCCGCCACTGTTGCTTCTTCTACTTGCTTTTTATTTTATAAAGCTAGAGGAATAATTCAGCCTCTGATTGAACTGAGACATCCCAAGGAATATAAGAAGTATAATAATAAAAATTTTGAAATACTCCTAAGTTTCTTATGTTGTATATGCAAATTACTACTCCTTTTGGATTTAATTCTATGACATAGTTTATTTATGGCAGTACCCCATTACCTTCCAATGGGCTAATCAGAGGATTTGGAACTTATTACATGTAAACTCAATACTTCTTTGTATACAAAGCCAACAAAACATGTATTGTAATAGAAAACCCCTGATGTCAATGTTTTCATTGACATTCTTTTTTTATTTTTAATTATTTCCATTTTATTTTGGTATCAGAGTCAAGTTTTTCTCCTGCTCTTAGATCCAGTCAGGCTTCCATTGCATACACAGGCCTTAAACAGTGTGAATTCATTAGGTTTTTTTTTTTTAAACTAAAAATAGGTATCTTTCTCTCTTATGTTAACTTATAAAATATTTTAATAGTTTTATTCATATGCTATAGGTACATTATTGTTACATAATGTGATGAATTGGATTTTCTATCTCTGGGTTTCTTATTTCATAGTTGTAAATGCCAAATAGCTTTTTATTTATATCGGAGGACTGCACATTTTGCTGTGCTGACATACATCTCTTTTGGACTACAAATATATTTCAGCATGATTCACTGAGGAGCAAGAGCAACTTACAGGAAGAAGACAAAACAAAGCAGAGTATATGGTGATATCAAGGAACGTATGTGAAACAAAAAGATTCACCAAAGTAATCAGAAGAGAAAAGAGGAGAGATATTGGGAGGCTATGTACACAAGGAAAAGACAAAGAGGAAGGTTTCCCTAAAGGAAAGGAAGAACAACAAAAGTTGAAGGAATTATATATTTATATAAAATCTCCTAAAAAGGCTTTTGATGTTTCTGCTAATAATCAATATTTATTACATATCATCCAAATCCAAATCAAATTTACATGATCCAACTTAAAACAGATCTTCAACAATGAATATTTGAGTTTCAATACAATTAACACAAGAGTTTTTAGTTAAGAAGTTTTTATGTATCTTCTTCTGATTGACATGTCTCATGACAATAATGAATGTGTACCAGGAATGCCTCATAAGTCTGTTGATATTTTTTTAAAACTCAAGATGTTCATCAAAGTTTAGTTGTTTTTTTTTTAAGAAGTAGTTTGACTGTAAATACTCTTTTATTTTTTGTTTGTAACAAACAGTCTAAAAGCAGAACAGACCAACTTGAGCCAGCTGTGAGCCACAAGGGACCTATCAGAATCTATTGGTAGCAATCACTACTTCAAATGTGAAAAGAGTACTTGGTTTTTATATTTTAAGTGCATATACTTTATATGTCAAGAGATGAGTTGAAAGAGAACATTTTATATTCACTATAAAATAAATAAAATAAAGGAATTTGGATTAATGTGTTCTTTATAAAACCTAAACATTTAAATTAACCTTTGCATTTCAAATCAGATGAATGTTTGAAAGTTTGCATTTTTAATGATGCTACCAAAAAAGTAATAGCGTCTCAGCTACATCACACCTAGTGCATTTAATTTCAGCCAATCTCCTTATGGATGGATAGAGGTAAGAAGTTTATAGAAGTGACTGTCTGAGTTGGCCTTAAAGAAACAAAATCCGAATTTACACAAGTAAAATCTCAGCACACATATATGGAAAAATGCAACTCTAAAACTCTGTACCTGAATTTAATGCCAACATGAGTGCCAACTCTTCCTGGTATTTTTAAAAGGATCTATGTTAGTTCCATGTAAATAAAAGAATAGTCAAATAAGGGTTTTCTCAGTCAACTTAGCATTTCCTCGTCTGTTTCTTCCTACAGTAGATAACAATTGTGAAAAAGCACATGCATGTCAATACATAAACAGAAAATCATTTCACTCTATGTTTATATATAGAGACATACATGGTGGGGACATGAGGTAATCTGGTTCTAACATTGTCATTTAAATCCAATAACACTAATCGCTTCTTGGCCTTTGGGCTAAGATGAAGTGTAGTATCTGTTCTTATCAGTGAATCCAGTAGCATTCACTGAGACGTTTGGCTCAGATATGACGTCTTACGGTCAAACTTCTATTTGCTACAGCAATTTTCCTACTCAAACTGTGAGGTCTCTTCAAGTACCACTCTTTACCATATGTCTCCCTAACTTAGGGATCTTTTGATTTCAGGTAACAGAATAATTATTAAAAAGAGAGTTAAAGAAGAGAAGTTTACTTTTACATATAATAATAAGTACAGGAGGCTGAGTGTGGTGGTTCGCGCTTGCATTCCCAGCACGTGGCGGGGGCCAAGGGGAGTGGATCGCTTGAGCGCAGAAGTTTGAGACAAGCTTAGACAATGTGGCGAAAACCCTTCTCTACAAAAGATACAAAAATTAGCCAGGCATGGTGGTCAGCACCTGTAGAAACAAGTACTAGATAGGCCGAGGTGGGAGAATTGCTTGAGCCCATGAGGTTGAGGCTGCAGTGAGCCATTAGCATGCCACTGCACTCTCAGCCTGGGTGACAGAGCCAGACGCTGTTAAAAAAAAAAAAAAAAAAAAAAGGAGTACAGGAGTAACTTGTTTTACAATTAACTCATTAAAATGACAATGTCAAGATTCTGGGTGACTTCACTCTTTTGGTCCTCTCCTTGTGTCTACAAGCTGGATGTTATAGTTTCAGATATTATCTAATCTCATAATGCTAGTAACTGAAAAGTGTCTACCATAAGGACTTGATTGAGACACAATAAGTTGTGCTTAACGAGCATCCCATAGTCTTTCATCTATTATACACCACTACAGATGTATTATTTAACCTTTTCTCTAAAATATGAAATTACTCATTAGGAAAATGTAAAAGTAAAAACCATATAGAAGGACCTCCTAAACCCTAAGAAAATGACCAAATTTGGAAATACTGATCTTGAGAAAAATGAACATAGATATATGTGAAAAGTCGGAGAGAGAACACTCATACTTACAGGCTTAGAGAGTAAATTTTTTTCATAGTAACCCAAATGACATAACCCAAATGTCCATCCATCCATAGGATGAGACAAGGGATAAACTGAGTTACATACAAATACATTGGAATACTACGGAATCATCAAAGGGGGGAAAACACTAGTTACTGTATTTCCAACCACTTGGGTGATCCTAAACAACGTCTAAGCAAAAATTGCTAGAGGAAAAAAAAATACATGCAGCATGATTTTATCCATGGGAAGTAAAAAGGTAGGATTAAACAACAAATAATACTTGGTTAGGGGATTGTGAAGGTAAAGATTGACTGGGAAAAGGTGTAAGAGGTCTTTCCATCTGAGACAATGTAACTCTTACATGTCTGATACCAGGGTGGGTCATTCAGGTACGTGCAAATATAAAAAAGTGATGTCTCACTACGTTGCCCAGGCTGACCTTGAACACCTTGGCTCAAGCAATCCTCCTGTCTCAGCCCCCCAAGTAGCTGGGATTACAGGCATGACCCTGCCTGGCTGTAAATTTCATCCTGTCTACAGTAATGTAAATATACATACACACACACAAACACACACACACACACGCACTCATATAGCTACAGAACTGTAATTTTCCTGAAGATATTCCACGCATTTTTTTGACATTAGACATACATTGGTTGAGGTAGGCTGTAAACAATGTCTTGTGTTACCTAAAGTAAAACAAGGAGTTTCAGTATGAGTTAAAAAAAAAAAAAGATAAGGGTTATACAAAAGTTTTTCCTGCAAACAAAATGGAAAATGTCTCTGAACTTTAGTGTTATTTCAGATCTGTATCAGGATATGCAGAAAGTTTTCCACCATCTCACCTAATAACTAACACCTTATCATATCTAACAAAAGCTAATTGCCATGGGTACAATTTGTTCATAAGTATTTTTGATAATTCATGTTTTCATTCTATTAAATAGTATTCATTGGACATTTTGTCCTATTGTAATTAACAGATATGAATATGTAATTAGGATAGGAAAACATTAGTGAGCAATCCATGATTAAACCTAAACAATACACAATATAACCGGAAAAGTGACTTATTTTGATATCAGAATTGTCTTTCTATTATCAATCTCTATCATATTATAATTGCTTCACATAATAAAATTTTAAAACAAAAATTCAGGTAACTTCAAAAATTAATCAATTCAACATTATATTAACAATATAGAAACTTGATTTATTTGTATAATACTTAGACATATTTTAGCAAAGATTTTTTTATGGTTGAGGGAGACACAGTATTTTTAGACTACTTTGGAAAACAAGAAAGTAATCCATTTATAATGATTCTTACTACTAAATCAAATGCTTATATAATTCTACCTATAAAGTAGTATATACTGTTTCATTTTAACAACTTGCCTTTAATTTAATGAGCCTGTATACATTCAATTGAAAAGTACACATTTTTTTATACACATAATAGTTTTTTTTTTTAAAGTCTAGATAAAATCCACTATGACTCAAATTATCTCTCCTTATTGCAGTATTTTCACATTTTTTCTCTGTTTTTCTTTCAGTTTCAATCCATATGAAGATTAAATGTAGAAACATGATGAAAGATTATAGAGAGAAGCAAAATAACTTTAAAGCCAATATAATCAGATTATTTAATTAATGTATTTTATTAAATATGTGACTTGTTTTAAATTTACCTTCTCATTTTAAGATAATAAAAATAAATATGTTCCCAAATTCTCCAAAAATACTTAATCCAAAATATTTTTCTCTGCTTCATTTATCAATTTACCTTAAGCAAGCATAACATTTATTTTATCAGGATGTAGGAGTAGTTATCTATTGTCTAATGGTGTGATTAAAAAGATCCATAATTTTCTTAGAAAAATCATCCACTAGGTGATATTCCTATGTGTTCTTGTAACATTTTGTAAGATTTTAAATAAATATTTCATAATGAATGTATTATACTACATTTAAGTCACCTATTTACTTATATTTTTATCTACTAAATTATAAGCTTCCTAAATCTAGGAACTATAGCTCATTCATTACTGTATTATCAATAACATAGGTAATAATGTAACTGCCCAACAGGTTCATTTTGCCTACTGTCCAGACAGGGCTGATTCATCAAGACAGAAATTGCAGTAGAAAAAGAGTTTAATTCATGCAGAGCCAGCTGAACAAGAGACCAGAGTTTTATTATGACTCAAATCAGTCTTCTGAAAATTCAGAGTGGGTATTTTAAGAATAATTTGGTGGGCACGGGATCGGGAAGTGGGGAGTGCTGATTGGTTGGTTAGGAGATGAAATCATAGGGAGTCAAAGCTGATCTCTCGCATTGAGTCCTTTCCTGGATGGGGACCATGAGACCACGTGAGCCAGTTTATCCATCTTGGTGGTGCCAGCTTATCCATCAATTTCAGGGCCTGAAAAATATCTCAGGCACCAGTCTTAGGTTTTCCAACAGTGATGTTTTCCCCAGGAAATATTGGGGAAGTTTTCAATCTTGAGGTCTCTTATCTTCATGACTCCTAAACCATAATTTCTAATCTTGTGGCTAACTTGTTAGTCTTACAAAGGTAGCCTGATCCTCAGACAAAAAGGGGGTTTGTTTCAGAAAGGGGATGGTATCATCTTTGTTTCAAAGTTAAACTATGAACTAAGTTCCTCTCAAAGTCAGTTTGGCATACACCCAAGAATGAACAAGGACAGCTCAGAGGTTAGAAGTAAGATGAGATTGGTTAGGTTAGGTCTCTGTCACTGTCATAATTTTCTCATTGTTAAAATTTTTGCAAAGGTGGTTTCAGTAGCCAATAAATATTTGGTGATTAAGAAGTATTCTTTACTCAAAACATTTCCTAGTCACCAAAATTCTCTTTTTTAACTTAATTTGGTAATCTTAGTCCAAATATTATCAGTTTTTATTTGAGTTCACTTGTTTGCTAGTTTATAAAATAAATAACCTGAAGGTTTAAAGTACAGTCAGTTTTGTAGAGCTTTTTTCTCTTCTAACATACTTTTTTTTTTTTCTAACATCTTTAGGTAAATAAAAACAGAAGTAAAAATGGACATCTTTAGTAAGTATATGGTGATGGAGAAAAAAAGGATCTTTTGAAATACGTATAAATTTGGGGAGAAGCGGCTTTTGTAAGGCCAATTTACTGTGTTAGAAAGTTGAGAGTACACAGTAACTAGGGGAAATAGAAGTTTGTGATAGAGAAATAGATTATCGAAGATGAACATCTTCTATTTGACATTTTTGCCAGGAAATGGGAAGCTGTTCTCATTCTCTTCTACCTCTTTTACTTCCTGACTGACTCACTACATCCATATGTAGATTTGTCTCCTCATATCCATTTGTTTTTCATTTTTTACAATGAAGCTCAGTCCAAATTCTAGCTACTACACATGCTTTAATATTGTAAAAGAGGATACATAAATCTAAACTCTCGTAAGGATTGTTAAAAGTGTGTGTGTTTCAATACCACATTTTCAAGTTTAATGTGGTATTTCTTTTAGGGCTTCCCTGAAACTGTTTTTCGTTTCTAGCTGCTCATTCATATAGCCTAGAGAGATTTTAAAACACACAGAGTCACACATCAGTGTATATATTTAAAGCACCCCTAGTGATTCGAATGCATGGCTATAGAATATCTGGCAGCTCCGAGTTGCCAAACATTGACTAAAACAATTGATGCACTTAGTGAATCTTTCATATAGAACAGATAACGTCTTCAAAATCAGGCAAGAAAATGATGTGTTAGAATGTTTTCCATATATAAGCTGAGATACAAGTGTTTACTATGTTTACCCAAAAAGAAGAATAAAAATACCAATTTCTAAGATGGAAGTGCCAGAAAAGTCAGAAAAGTAACTTTGAAATGCATTGTTTGCTTCCTTTTTTTTTTTTTTCTCGCCCAGGCTGGATTGCAGTGGCGTGACGTCAGCTCACTGCAACCCTCGCCTCCAGGGTTCAAGCGATTCCCCTGCCTCAGCCTCCTGAGTAGCTGGGATTACAGTGGCACGCCACCACACATGGCTAGTTTTTGTATTTTTAGTAGCAACGGGGTTTCACCATGTTGGCCAGGATGGTCTCGATCTCTTGACCTTGTGATCCACCCACCTTTGCTTCCCAAAGTGCTGGGATTACAAGCATGAGCCACCGTACCCGGCCTTGCTTCCTCCTTTTTTTTTTTTAAATTTACTTTTAAAATCAAAGATATTTGCCCTCTCCCTCTCTATTTTTTCTTCTGCCATAACACAGCACAGGAGCTACCAGACCAACAATCTATTTTTACTTTTCTATTTGCAGAATCCCTTAAAAGAAAGCATGACCCATAAGAAAAGTGGTACTTAATGTGGCACAGCAATTCTTTTAATAAATGCAATATTTGTACTCAGTAACTTAAATTTGAAAACTAAGTTTTATTTTGAAATGCTTTAAAAAGGAAATAAATTTGATAAGTTTGAGTTCCAAAAAACAGAAATTAATAAGAAAAAAGTGCTCATAAAAATGAATACAACACGGAAATGCATATATATACACACATTTATACACATAAATATACACACACATATATATACACACTCATATATACACACACACATATATACACACACTATATATACACACACACATATATATTTAACTTAACACACATAGTTCTGTTTTCCACAGGGAAAAAGTGATTTGATAACTCACTTTGGCCTAGAAAGTTATTTTTTATGTCATATTCTGGGAAAAGACCAAGCCAGACCGGTTTGCATCAGAAATAAGTAATATATGTATCTTAGCAGCGTATCTAACATGACCTTAATTGGTGCTGGTTTGCAATGTGATTCATGATTTTTATACATTATGCAGAAATTGTTTAGTCTTCTAGGAAACATACTGTCTCAAGGGTTTGATTTTATTTTCTATAAAGAATTCTGAATTCCAGAACATTTCAGGTTTTAAAGACATTTCTGAACTTATGTTGAGACCACATGCTTACCTCAGGAAATATTGATTTTTAAGACAAACAGATTCACATAAATCTATGAGCTACTGTTTCAGGAAGCTTCTGCTTCTCCGGCTTTCCATTTCCCTGTGGAGAGTCTTCATCTGAAGTAACACACCTGCTTCTCTCTTACCTCTCAGCCTCTGCTCTCCTTAGGAGGTGACCCGTGGTGACCTTGAGAAGAAGAAAAAACATGTGAGCACATCGGGTTCTCTCCTCTACTCTTTAAAATTTTATCTGGCTGAAAAAAGAACACATTCTGGTTTGTCCTTTAAGATAATCTCATCAGGGCAGCTTCTCTTCCCTTGTATATGTGGGATAGTGTGGGTGGAAATTCATGTAATGAATGGCGCTCTGGGGGAGAAGTCTGAATTGTCTACCTATGCCAATAACAAGGTAAAATACATGTATATTCTTGTGATAAAATATTATCAAGCTGTTCTGACTGAAATGTAAAACCACATTTAAAATGAGTTTACATAGAACTGAGCTCACATTTTGATTTCTATTTGCTAGTCCTGTCTCTAACCCTTGATTTGTTCTGAGATGTGGAAATGAAGAGATAAATCTTATTTAATTGCCTTCCTGAGACCTTAACATTTTAGTACATTAACCAAAGAAGTAGATGATAAGGAGTGAGATTTGGGGAACAGTGTTATATACAGAGATAGAGGATCCCAGTCCATCACCGGAGGTGGTTCTGAACATATGCCATACGGGTTTGAGCATGGTGAGTTATAGTTAGTTTCTACTACTTGCTGACGATTTTTTTGGGGGGTGGGAGGACAGAGCCTCCCTCTGTCGCCCAGGCTGGAGTGAGTGGCGCGATCTCGGCTCACTGCAAGCTCCGCCTCCCGGGTTCCCGCCATTCTCCTGCCTCAGCCTCCCAAGTAGCTGGGACTACAGGCGCCGCCACCACGCCCGGCTAATTTTTGTATTTTTAGTAGCGATGGCGTTTCACCGTGTTAGCCAGGATGGTCTCGATCTCCTGACCTCGTGATCCGCCTGCCTTGGCCTCCCAAAGTGCTGGGATTACAGGCGTGAGCCACCGCGCCAGCCTTGCTGACGATTTTAATGATTGCTTGAATGCCTTTAATTGCAGGGAGGCCGAATCTGGACAAGCACATACCAACTGCTTTGGTAAGAATACACGAATCTGATTTAGACCAGACCTAGTCACTTGTTCTTCAAACAGATTTAACTATAAGGAAGAGAGAGTGTGTATATATCTAAGCTTCTAAGTATCTGTGGACTTAGTTTCTCAGCTAGGAGCACAAAAACACGTTCCATTTTGGAGTTTGTTACAATATTGGCAAGTGCATTCAAACAAGCATCCCTCAAGCTGCTTATTCTTTATATTAATGTGAACTGTTTCCAGGGCCTGTTTTGGGCTACATACTTATATCACCTCAAAATTTGTAAGTTGAAGCTCTACCCCCCAGTGTGATGGTAATCAGGAGGTGGAATATTTGCACGGTGATTAGATTATGAATGTGTGCGGTGGGGGATCATGGTAGAATTAGTGGCCTTATGAAAAGTGGAAAAGACGTCAGAACCCGCTCTCCCCACTTACACTGAAGCATACAGTGAGAAGACCGCCGACTGGAAGCCAGGAAGAGCTCCCTCACCAGAGCCTGACCATGTTGGTATACTGCGCTTTGGATTTTCAGCCTCCAGAATCACTGTGAGAAAATAAATATCTATTGTTTAAGACACCTACTCTATGTCAGTTTCTTATGGTAGCACAAGGGGTCTAACATGGGGCCAAAAAAAGGGACTGTGAATAAACTAGCCCCCTGTGTCCATGTGACTTTTTGATAGATGACAAACTGTTTCCTAGTTAACTAACTACATACACTCTGAATATGGCTTTAAGAAGCAGACATCAAAACTCTTTCATCACCCATGAAAGGGAAAGGTCACGCATTTTATAAACAGAAAAAAAAAAAAATTAAAGAAATAGAACGTGTGATATTATTTAGTTGAAGTACATAAATAACTTGTTGAAATTATTGTAAATTAAAGACAAACATTTTAAGATATATCTATAATAATGTGAAAATCAATTTTGCTCAAGAAATTAATAAAGTCTGGGGTAATTTGAATAAAAATGTTGATTATTACGGTCAAAAATGAATGAAAGAAATAATAAAATGAAAATAAAATACTGTTGTATACTCTTCATTTGGCTTAAATGAAGACATCTGAGCATGTATAGTGTTGGAATGGCTGTGGATAAAGAATTTTCACAAATTTCTCTTGAATGTGTCAACTGATAAAACTACTTTGAAACCAACAACTTGGATATTGTAAGATTAAACAGATATATAAAGATACATGTATCTATATATGTATATATGCATCTATATATAGACAGATCTTATGATACAATAATTTCATACTTCTATATGCCCAAAATAATATATATATAAGTTATATATATAAAAGTTTATATAATTTTTATAAATGCATATGTATCTTTAATATACATATATATGTTTGTGTATATATATGGCTGGAGGCATTTCAAGAATATGGTTCCTGGTTGTTATAGTGATATACTCAATATATTCAAACTAACTAAGACACTAATCCAATGGAGAATGAGTAAACATATTACAAAATATCACACAATTAAATATTACACAATAGTAAAAATGAAGAGACTATGTAAATAAATATCAGTAACAAATACTGAATCAAGAAAGCATGTCCCAGAAGACCATAGGAGACAGTTTTATATAAAATTCGAATATAAGTAAAACATTACATTTTAGGTAAATATGTATATATAAATAAAAAAGAAAGATGTGATAAACCCCAAAGTCAAAGTCGGAATTAATTCTATGGGTAATAGAACAGAGAAGTGCTTAAAAAAAATTGTTTAATGATATTAAATCATCAGGCTGACTTTATTCAGGACCATTGCAATAGGTATAGAAATAACTGCAATGGGATTTTCCAGTGGGAAAGAGAGATTGGGCTTAACTCTGAATACAACATGGGGAAGTGGGAATTTATAGCCAAGGAGGAGGGTAGGGGTTAGTGGATAGAAAATCACTAACAGGAAACATCGGGAATACGGGTTATTCTGGCTAAACAGACCTTAAGGATTTTGACATCTCTTGGGAGATGGTAGAGGATGACAAATCTGATCAGATATTGAGAGTGATCTCTTATGAAACAGAGAAGGTTCTTGGTAAACTGACTTAGCAGCGTTCTTTGCTAAAACTGGAATTTACAAGTTCATAGATTGGTCTATAAGAAAGTGCAGGAGCATGACTCAAGCTTGGCCAAAGACTCCTTTGTCATTAGGAGTATACGGAGAGACAGGAGTTGCTGGCATTCACTAATCCTTATCTTTGGCAATGTGTTTGTGGATGTTCATCATATTATTAAAATAAATATTTAAAAATAGATTAATAAACTCCCACACATGAAGTTAGTGTGTAATACATTAAATAATTTTAATCCGTTCAGGTTTTTGCACTGAGTTCCAAAACTCCAAAGAGTAGGAGTTTGAGTAAACATATAAACAAAAAGAAACCAAAAAAACCGAAGACTTGCAATTAGCTAGGCAGAAGATGGATGATGCAATGATAAATGAGGAGTGTTCCACACGAAGAGAACATTTGACTAAAAAATAGGCAGGGCGCAGTGGCTCACGCCTGTAATCCCAGCACTTTGGGACGCTGAGGCAGGTGGATCACGAGGTCAGGAGATCGAGAACATCTTGGCCAACACGGTGAAACCTGTCTCTACTAAAAATACAAAAATTAGTCAGGCGTGGTGGCGTGCACTGTCGTCCCAGCTACTCTGGAGGCTGAGGCAGGAGAATCACTTGAACCCGGGAGAAGGAGGTGGCAATGAGCCGAGATTGCACCAATACACTCCAGGCTGGGTGACAAGAGCAAAACTCCATCTCAAATAATAATAATAATAAATAATAAATAATGCACAATACATGCCTCAGCTTCTGAGTGTCAGACACTAACTTATATACGTTATATATACCCACACAATTATATATACATTATATATACACATTATATGCATTGTATGTATTTTATTTATATATATACACACACACACACATACACACATATAAACACACTTCTCACAACCTTTTCTTCATTTTACCTAAGCAAATTTTCACATAGAAAAATCACATAACTAGGAAGTGGAAAAGGACATGCACTTCACCAACACACCGTTTTGTGACTGCCAGAATGGGTAATGGAAAAAAGTCTTAGCCAAGGAACAAAGAAAAAGTAGAAGGAAAGAAAGTACTAGTACTCAGAAAATTGTGCTAGCCCTCCATAAAAAGATAAATGAGAAATAGGTTCAAATCAAAAACCTTGAGCAAACTCTTTCTCCTAAAATAATTAGGCGAGGAACAGAAGACGAGCAAAAGAGAAAGATAAGAGCCTGCCCCCTGTCTTTCATCAGGCTGCTAAAACAAAATGTCATAAAATGGATTGCTTCTAAACAAAGGAAATTTATTTCTCACAGTTCTGGAGTGCCAGTACAGTCAGATTCTGGTGAAGAACCTATTCTGGGTTCAACCTATCAACTTCTCCTTATATCCTCTTATGGTGGAAGGAGCGAGTCAACGCTCTCAGGTCTCTTTTAAAGGGGCACTAATCCCATTTATGAGGGCTCCACACTCATGATCTAACCACCTCCTAAAGGCCTCACCTCCTAATATTATCATCATTGAGGTTAAGATTTCAACATATGAAATGTCAAAACATATTTTGGGGAGCACATAACTATGCTGTCCATAACATCTCCTGACTTCAGATAAATATTGCTGTCATAGAAGCACAGATACTCAGTCCCTCAAAACTTCAATAATCAGGAATGACCATGCGTTACAAAAAATGCTAGTTTATAGAAAATGGTGCATGCAAAGGTATTAATGCTCCCTCTGCAATCTCCCAGAGACTCAGACCCCAGGAGCCTCAGTTCAGGAAACCGCAGAGGCAGTTTCTTCAAAATTGCTTAATTTTCATGTATTTGTAGATATCCCACATTTTCTCTCTGTTATTGATTTCTGATTTGATTTCATTGTGGTTGGAGAAGATACTTTGTATGATTTCAGTCCTCTTAATTTTACTTATTTTATGACTTACTGTATGTCCTAGCATGGAGAATACTCCCTGTGTACCAGATAAATAAATGTTTTGAACTAACTAGAGTTTCTAGGGTAAAGAGTTTCATACTAAGACACAGAGATAAAGCCTAAAATACCAACAAGAGGACAGGGGGGGCTGTGTCACTCAAGAAAGCCATACCCACTGAAGACTAAGGACCAGGAGTACAGGGCTCCATGGGGAAGGGTGACTTAGAAGGTTTTGGATTTGCTGCAGATTTCTTGACTTTTCAAGAAGGCACTGATGTATTCAGTCCCTCTCTCTGAGAGAGAAGACACCCCCTCTCCTACTTGATAATTGGATGATGCCATAGTTACTGCTTGATGTTCAGTTTCTTCAAATAGAGAGGAAGTACACTGGCCACAATCTCTGAACAACAGACATAGAGGATTGACTTACAGGGGAAGCTAAAATGCTCACTTTCTCATGGAGCTCTCACTGAACCTCTGCTATTGTATTAGGCAACAGAAATGAGGATCAAGATTAAACAATGAGTGCTGAGTCTCAATCCGTTTGGGGAAACTGCTGTAGTAGTGGAGGTTTTGATAATTTTTAAATGTAATGCATAAAGATTGATTCTGAGATGGTCTTGTGTGTTGCACTCTTAAAGATACTAAAAAATGAAGCACACTAATCACTTAGTTTGAACCGACAGAACTGAACTAGGGAAGGAACCAGGGCCAACAAGCTTTACTGGCTTTGAACGGCTCCAAGGAAGACACAAAAGATTCTACAATTACTGAATTAACCACAAATCTACCAAGGCCGTGGCTACTATTTGGAAAGCAGTTTCATGGCAAGTGGAAGCCAAGTGCTCTGACATTATGCTGGTTTCTGCAAAGGGAGATTACCACATTCTGATGAATCATAGGTTTTTTATTAAGCCCAATGCATTAAGAAAGAAACCCTGGGGAATAATAAGAGGTATCACCATTTCCATGACTTCAAGTTGTCATTGCAGGGATTCCCATGAATAATTTTCATGATCTCTTTCCTCACTTCTCCCCCTGAGGGTAAAACCTTTGGCTCTACATCCACTAATTTCAGTAAGTTGATAGTACAGTCACCTTACTGGTACCTAAAGCAATAGTGTTGTAAATCATGGTCGCACTCAATTCTTAACTTCTAAATTAATATTTTTGACCTCATTCTTTGAGTAAGACAATATTTAAATTACTATATGACCCAGCAATTTCACTTCTGGGTACATAACCAAAAGAATCGGAAGCAGGGACACAAACATATATTTGCATCTCATGTCATTGCACCAGCATTCACAATAGCCCAAAAGTGGATGCAACCTAAGTATCTGTCTGTGGATACATGGATAAACAAGACATGATACATATGTATAGAATAGAATACAATAGAATAGAATAGAATAGAATAGAATAGAATAGAATAGAATAATTATTCTGCCTTAAAATAGAAGGATACGATTTTGACACATGGTACAACATGGAAGAACCTTGTTCTAAGTGAACTTAGGGGTAAGGGAAAGAAGCAAGTCACAAAAGGACAAATACTTTATGATTTTATTCATTTGATGTACTTAATATAGTCAAATTCAAAGAGCCAGAAAGTAGAATGGTGGTTGCCAGGATCTGGGCATGGGGAAGCAGGCAATGGGGAGTTATTGTTTAATGGGATAAAAGTTCCAGTCTTGGAAGATGAAAAGCCTTCTAGAGGTGGATGGAGGTGATGGTTGCACAGCAATATAAATGTACTTAATGCCCCTGAACTGTACACTTGAAAATGATTAAGATTATAAATTTCATTATGCGTATTTCACCAGAAAAGTTAGTTAATTTACAAAATCTTATTGGATAATGCAATTCTAGAATATGAATATTATGCAGGCAACACTGCTCTAAAATCATGTCCTTGAAGCTTCTATTGTTAACTTCTATATGTTCATCCAAGTGTGGTGGTTTTCTTATTAGATCTTTCACCAAAAATGCTTTTTGATGGTTAAGTCCTTGGTCAGGCTGGGACTTTATTGTCTTTTTTCCTTAATCACAGCTACTTAAGCAAGGAAAAAAAATGAAACTTTGGTTTGATTTGTGTGTTTATTTTCTGTAATCAGCATAATCAAATAATTTGCACATTAAAATATTTCTGCTGAGTTAACGTCTTAAAGTACTTTCAAATGTAAGTCTAGATGATTTACACCTAAGTAAAAATGAAATAAATAAGCTCCTTGGAAATGGTCTCATGTTCTACCCCTCACACAAGTTTTACTTCAAAATATACATGTATTTCTCTGATCAGAATTGGGTCAAATACAGTCAAATAAACTACCAGCAGTATTTTTCAAAATAAATCCACAGGTTAGGCAACTACCAAAAGATTAGTTTGATGAGAATAAAACTAAACCAAGAACATGTCAAAGTAATTATTAATAAGAGTAGTAAATGAAATTTAGTGTTTTTTTTTAACCTCATGAAAACTTTGAAGTGAACAAAGGAAGATGTTTGATAGAATGAAATGTTGCACACTCCAAAACCACATTATAACTTTATAAGCACTATTTCTGTGTCTATATGTATTTATGTGTAATGGTATATGTGTGTGTATTCATCCTTGAAATTTAATCCCAAGGTATAATCTTTCTTTTTTTTTCTTTATTGCTGAAGAGCATTGACCAAGTTATTATCTTCAACTCTCTCAAAGGGTGAAGAGAGAGAAGCAACATTGAGTCAACCGGCTGGTTTTTCATCCCTTTCACTTCTTCAGTTGTGGGCTGGAGAGAGATATAAGTCCAAGGACATTGGCAAGCCTTTTGTTATGTGGATATGCTTTACACAACTACAGTTTATCCATCAGAATGAAATACAGACAAAAGCTGAGGAAATCAGTCTTCTTAATAGATGGAAAGTGATCCTTTCTGCCTCCAAATAAAATTGAATTGTAACGTTCTTCGTATTTCTCTGGGTACACATCTGGTTTAAAAATTAGAAGTTAAATTTTAAAAGTAGGCAGAAGTTTGCACTTAAAGAAAGACATTTTTACTGTAATAGTGATAATTATTTTAATGCTTATAAAAAGTCCAATCAATGATAAGTGTCAAAATCATAACTGAATATATTGTGTGCTGTGTGAGAGATGAAATACATAGAGAAAATCCACTTTAATTGGTAAAAAAAAGAAAGAACATATTATGGCTTTTTTTCTAGGGAATATTCTGTAATGAGAATGGCAAAGCTGTACATTAAAGAGCCAAATACAAGGAGGTGAAAAAATAGTGGAATCTTTTTATTTGTTTTCTGCTTTTTTCAACCAGTGTTTCACTGAGTATGATTAATAGTACCATTTACTATTACTAGAAGACTAAATTGGTTGGGTGCATCTGTGGCTCATACCGGTTTAATCCTAGTGTTTTGGGAGGTCAACACAGGAGCACTGCTTGAGACCAGCCTAGGCAACATAGTGAGACCTTGTCTCTACAAAAAAAAAAAAAAAAAAAAATTGCTTGGAGTCTCGGCACAGGCATGTAATCCTCGCTTCTCAGGAGGCTAAGGTCGGAAGATTGCTTGATCCCAGGATTTTGAGGCTGCAATGAGCTGTGACCACATCACTGCACTATTAAGCAAAAGTAATCAAAATGTTTGAGATCTTGCATATATCAAGAACTTTATGATATCATATTTAATATTCATATTAGTATTCTAATATAGATAATATTATTCCCCTTTTCCAATGAACAACAACAGCAAACTAACACAAGAACCAGAAAACCAAACACCGCATGTTCTCACTCATAAGTGGGAGTTGAACAATGAGAACACATGGACACAGGGAGGGGAACATCACACACTGGGGCCTGTTGGGGGATGCGGGGCTAGGGGAGGGACAGCATTAGGAGAAATACCTAATGTAGATGACGGGTTGATGGGTGTAGCAAACCACCATGGCACGTGTATACCTGTGTAACAAACCTGCATGTTCTGCACATGTACCCCAGAGCTTAAAGTATAATAATAAAAAAGAGGTTACATAATTTGTAAGAGGTATATAACTTAACAATATTCACACCAACTGCTGGCTTTATTTACTGGTTCTCATCCCCGTCTTGAAAGAATAAGGTTTAAAAAAAAATGCTGTCGGATATGTATTTGATGAAGTAACATTTGGCTCTGATACTGAATTCAGCTGGGAAAAGGTACAGGAAAAATGCATGCAAAACTAAGAGATTTCAGAATACTGGTCAAAGGTCTGTGTTTGTTGAATTCTTGGTCTTAGCGAAATTGTGGCTGAGCAAGCAGTAATGCATGGGAGTTCAATTGAGGTTAAAAAGGACCATATGGGTCAATGCCGGGGAGCTTAAAGACAATTCCTCTAAGAACCTGTGTGACTAGGAACCTGGATTCACACAGTTAATGGAAAAACAGAACTTTGTAGGAATGTGTTGAGAAAAATGAACTTAGATCATACGGGGATGATGAAGTTATGTAAATCAAAGGCACTGTTTGAGGCCATCTGCAGGTCACGTTGACCTTCCTGGCCAGGGGCTCTCATTATGTATATGTGTTGTGAACAGGTTTTGAGCATTCTGCTGGAAAAGGGTTTGAGGAAAACTAACTCATCCCAATGTTTAGACTCACATGAGAGGCCGAAAAGTTGTAAAATATGATGAAAGAAATAAATCTAGTACGAAGGCAGAAGTTTTAAAAAAGTCTTGGAAGAAATAGAAGAGAATCAAGGTCATTGTCAGGATGCAAGATGTGGTAGAAAGAGGGATGTGGTGCCCAGATGCCTCGTCAAGGAAGATCTTGCTACTCCGCTCTATTAGCTGGTGTTGGTTAGTATTAAATGTCATTCATATCAAACTCTATCTCAGAATTTGCTTCTGGAAGATCCAATCTGAAAAATATAAAGTCGTTAAATCAAATAATGTGTGTCAAAAAAGGAACAAAAAGAAAAGATAATATGTTTCCACTAGAGAGATGCAGTGTTTACAGAGGCTCTAAAACAAAGGTCAATCTTGAAGAAATAATAAAATCTCCATTTGCGTATGAAGATCTCAGGAAACCTTTAGTCCTCTTCAATGGAGAAAACAATGAAACCGGAAAGAGAAGACTAAATCTAGTCTTCTAGATTCTATCATTTCTTTTGTTAAATAAATTTGAGACAGTCACTTATTATCAGTGAGCCCCAACTTCTTATTTGGTAAAATAGTCCACCACATAGCTAATCAGAGTACGTGCTCTCTTCTTCCTTTGGGCATTTATTATAGCTCCAATATCCTTTGTTAATTGCACTAGAATATCCTAACAACTAGAAGAAAGGATAGGTATGCAATAAATAATTGAGATGTATTATATAAAAAATATGACTTTTTGAAGCACCTGATCAGTAACACTTCTGTTGTATTTCAGAAAAATAAAGCTGCTCCCCAAATTCCTTAATTTTACCTTTAATAATTTTGATATATTTTCAAAGAGCTTCTTGTGTAAATTCACTTTTTTCTTCTAATTGAATTTAGGTCATTGGGACAGAATGGGGTTCATTTAGAAAGCAAGAGAAAACATTCCTTACCTCAACGCAGATTTTTTGAAAATCTCATGAGAATTCTTTTAAGGTATGTGTGATAGGTCACTCACATTATGACGATGCTTTCAAGCTTCATGAATAAAACTGACTATTCCTTGCTTTTCCTTTCCAGTGTATTAGGATTGCAATTACTTTTGTACCAACCTAATACATGTGCATTTTTATATGTTTCTCTCAGATAGACTACGAAACCCCAAAAGCAATGTCTACTTGGGCTCTGTCTCCCCAGCAGTTTTCAAGTGTTTGACATATACTAAGGACAAAAAATATATATAATAATAAACCGGTTATGAGTGACTTAGGTATATACTGCAATAAACATGTTCAAATTGTTCTTAGCTGAGTTACTTATTTTCTAAGATGGCAAGAGAGAATGGAGGATTATTCTCTGTTCTTAATCTAACCATAAAATTATCATAAGTAGTTTAGACCAGTAAGAACAATGGTTCATTACATATTTATGCAAATACTGTATTCTACTTCTACCACATTCCCACAATGTGATCTCGTAAAACCTTTATGAACTTCAAGGACTTTGTCTTTGCAATGGGTATAGTAACTCCTACCTAAAAAATGTAGTTTTAAAGAATAAATAAGATAATGAATGCAAAGTCTTACTGTGTTATCTGGCTACTGTTAGTATACCACAGCGATTTTTTTTTCTTACTACCCATGGCCCAAAAAGAGTTGCCTCGTGGTGAGTTTGCTCCAAAGTGTTAGAAGATGGTGTAGCTACCAATATCACTTTATTGATAGAATCTTGGATTTGAGATTGTAACTCTTAAATAAAGAGTTCATTCTGGCTCTCAGAATCAAGCAATGTATTAATGTTATGATATTTGTCACATCATGGAAGCTACAATATGGACTTCTGCAGAATTCATGCATCCATTTGCTTGTTAAGACTCAGAAAATAAACAGAAGTACTTAGCCTAATGTAATATTGATGGCTGTAGTAGCCCATCTGGAGCAGCTGCTGCCATAATGCCTGCTGCAGTGAGGGAGGTTGGGCCAGGGCTGTGTGCTCTGTGGAGCCTGTGGGAGCCAGGAGCAGGCAGGAGCCATGCTGCCTTCTGAGTTAAAGGGGCAGGATCCCTTCCCTCTGGGAGCAGTTATAGCTGCCCAGCTGCGGCTGCAGACCCAGGCATTCCTGTGGTATCCAGGGCCCAGGAAGTTTGCTTGCCCCCACAGTCTTGGAAGTGCCTGCTCCTGTTGCCTGGCCTCTCCCTGCTCCTGGTGTCCACTCCAATTTTGGAGCAAAGTGGTGGCCAAGCCCAGGCACTGTTGCTACCTGGTTGGGTGTGCACTCACTTGGGGCAGCACTAACTCTCCAGCCCCCTGCTGCCTCAGACCCTTCTGAACTTTAGGCTTCAACAAGCACAGGAGGGAAGTCAAGCAGGGGCAGAGTACAGCTCAGCGTGGGCCTACAGATGACCCTCAGCACTAACAGCCAGGACACCATGGGCACCATGGATGGCAGGTTGATGGTGGCAGGAGGCAGACAGGCTTCTGGGCAGAAAGGGGTGGGTCCTGGTGAAGCCCCAAATTCGAGACAGAGACAGCCTAAAGCCTGGGGGCTGGGCTGCCAGTTCTGTGGACCAGAGTGGGAACTTTTGGTGCTTTTTTTGGGCCCACCCATAGCTGCCCATGGACCAATCAGCATGCATTTTCTTCCCTCCAAAGTCCATAAAATCCCTGGACTCAGCCCGACTTGGACAATGCGATGACCTGTCTGCAGATAGGAGCTATTCACTGTGATTCTCCTCTCTGCTGAGAGCTCTGCAGATGATGGGATGAACTGCCTGCAGAAAGGAGCTACCCACTCCGGGTCTCCTCTGCACTGAGGGCTGCACAGACATGGGACTACTGTTGGGAATACACTGCAGGTCTCCTGAGAACTGTTCTGCCACTCAATGAGGTTCCTCTCTGCCTTGCTCACTCTCCAGTTATCTGCATATCTCATTCTTCCTGGATGTGAGACAAGAACTTGGGACCCACTGAATGGTGGGACTGAAAGAGCTGTAACACACACAAGGCTGACACATACTCACTGATCACCACATTGCGGGCAATGAGAAGGTGAGAGGAACTGAGGCCCTTTGTGAAGGTGAGACCTAGGGGCTCCGCAAGCCACAGTTGTGACATTCTCTTTGAGGTTTTGCAGTTCCTGGAATCTCCAAGCTTCTGGCACCACCATGCTCTCCTTGTCCAGCCATGGGTGCCCTCGGTGGAAGTCACATGCTGTACATATGGCCCAGCCATGGCCATGCATGGAGCCAGTACTTGTGCTGGTGCCTGGAGCTGCCTGCCCTGCTGCAGCAGTCAGAGTGCCTGGCTGTGTGCAGTGGCTGGACCCCACGCTCATTCACCCACACACCCCTCTCCACTCTGTGCCTGGCTTGCACTTGGCAGATGTGGGATCTGGGCTGGTAATGGGAACCAATCACAGCCTGTCAGGGCAAGTGGGTGTGAGGAGCCCAGGGGGCATGAACAATACTCAGGCAGAAGGTGCAGCTGGCCACAGAGGTTTCCGACTGGCAAAGCGGCAGCCTATGGATCCCGTGACAATATTTCCCTTACTCTGTTCACTTTTAACTCCATTCTAATAAAGTAATTAGCAAGTCTTCCACCACAAAGTTAGATAATAATTCAGGAATGCCTTCAAGTTTCTCATTTTCTTGCTGTGTACTCATTTTATCCTCCGTCAATAGTGAATCAGAGATTCCATTTCCCCATCTGAAATTATGATAAGACTAACTTTACAGGAATTTGTGGGAATTAAATGAGTCCAAGGTCCTTAATAAACTAGAAATAATTCATTCCATCTGTATGTTTAATACTATTATATTATTACTGAGACCCTTACTATTGATTTTATTTACCTACACTTTCCACCTATATGAAACAGAAATAAAATTAAATTACATCAATTTTATATGCCAGCATGAGAAGAAGCAGTGTATAACAGCAACAGAAAATCATATTAAAAATAAAATATCTACATTTATACAGTCATATCTTCCTTTATTGTGCTTCACTTCATTGTGTTTTGCAGCTATTGCAGTTTTTTACAAATTGAAGGTTTGTGGCAACCCTGCATCCAACCAGTCTATTGGTATCAATTTTTTCCAATACCATGTACACACTTTTTGTCTCTGTGTTATATTTTGGTAATTCTCACAATATTTCAGACTATTTCATTATCATTGTATCTGTTATGGTGATGTATAATCAGTGATCTTTGATGTTACTATTGTAATTGTTTTAGAGTGCCAAGGTCTGTGCCCCAAAAAAGGTGGCTACAATATTCAGTAAATAAAATCCAGATAGACCAAAAGCCTCTTGTGCCAAACAGATAAACACATTGTGAACAAAAAGAAAAGTTATTGAAGGAAATTAAAAGTGCTATTCCAGTGAATACATGAATAATAGGAAATCAAAACTGTCTTTTTTGCTGACATAAGAGAGTTTGAGTAATCTGGAGAGAATATAACCAGCCACATCAGTTCCATGATCTGAAGCTTGATCATGAGCATGAGTCACTCTTCCATCCTATGAATGCCGAGAGAAGTAAAAAAAGCTGCAGAGGAAAGGTTGGAAGCTAGTAGAGGTTGGTTTATGAGATTTAAAGTAAGAAGTCATCTCTATAAGATAGAAGTGCAAGGTGAAGCACCAAACACTGGTGTAGAAGCTGCAGCAAGTTGTTCAAAATATCTAGCTAGGATAATTGATTAAGATGGCTACTCTAAAAAATAAATTTTCAATGTAGATGAAACAGCCTTCTATTACAAAAGAATGCCATCCAGGACTCTCATAGCTAGAAAGAAGTCAATTTCCTGGCTTCAAAGCTTTAAAGAAATGGCTGGCTCTCTTGTTAGGTTTTAATGCAACCGATAACTAAGTTGAAGCCAATGCTTATTGACTACTCAAAAAATTCTCAGACCTTTAAGAATTATACTAATTATTAAATGGAACAACAAAACCTAGATGATAGCATATCTGTTTACATCATGGCTTACTGAATATTTTAAACCCACTGTTGAGACCTGTCGCTCAGGATAAAAGACTTCTGTTAAAATATTACTGTTCATTGGCAATGCAGCCAGTCACCAAGAGCTCTAATGGAGATGTACAAATTTAATGTTGTTTCATGCCTGCTAACACAACATCCATTTTGTAATCCTTGGACCAAGGAGTAATTTCAAATTTCAAGTCTTATTATTTAACAAATACTTTATGTAAGGCTATAACTGGTATAGGTAGTGATTTCTCTGATGGATCTGGGTAAAGTACAATGAAAATCTTCTGAAAATAATCTACCATTCTAGATATAATTTAAAACACTCGTGATTCATGGGAAGAGAGCAAAATATCAACATTAGGAGGAGTTTGGAAGAAGTTGACTTCAGCTCTCATGGATGACCTTCAGGGGTTTAAGATTTTAGTGGAGGAAGGAAATACAGATGTGATGAACACAGTAAGAGAACTAGAATTAGAAGTGAAACCTGAAGATATGACTGAATTACTGCAATCTCATTATAACAATTTAATGAATGAGGAATTGCTTCCTATGAATGAGCCACAGTAATGTTTTTTTTTGAGACAGAATCTACTCCTAGTGAAGATGCTGTGAACATTGCTGAACATGACACATTTAGAATATTATATAACTTATTTGATAAGCAGTGGTAGGGCTTGAGAGGATTGACTCCAGCAATGAAAAAGTTCTACTATGGGTAAAATGCCATCAAACAGCATGGCATTTTACAAAAAAAAAAAATCTTTGTTGAAAGAAACAGTCAATCGATGCAGCTGACTTCATTGTCTTATTTTATGGAATTGCCACAGCCACCCCAACCCTCAGCAACCACTATCTTGGTCAGCCAGCAGCCATTGAAATCCAGGCAAACGCTTCCCTCAACAAAAAGACTATAGCTTGCTGAAGGCTCAGATAATAGGATACTTTAATAACAAGTATTTTTGAATTAAATACTTTTTTTTTTACTGTTGCAAACTAGTAGACTACATTATAGTGCAAACATAACTTTTATATGAACTGGAAAACAAAAAAATAAATGAGTGATTCGCTGTATTGCAATATTTGTTTTATGGTGGTGATCTGAAATAGAACCTACAATATCTCTGAGGTATGCCTGTGCCACTGTACAACTATTAGAATGGTCAAAATCTGGAACACACATAACACTGAATGCCGGAGAGCATGCAGGGCAACAGGAAATCTCATTCATTGCTGATGGGAATGCACTGGGTATAGCCACTTTGGAAAACAATTCCGCAGCTTCTTACAGAAGTAATCATACTCTTAACCTATGATCCAGAAATTGAGCTCCTTAATATACCCAAAAGAATGTAAAATAGGCATATGCACACCAAAATCTGCACTCTGATGTTTATACAATGATAGCAAGTCTATTCATAATTGCCAAAACTTGGAAGCAATCAAGATATTCTTCTGCAGGTAAATGGATAAGTAAATTTTGGTATGAACCAACAATAAAATATTGTTCAGCACTAAAAGAATAGGCTCTCAAGCCATGAAAATATAAAGGAGTAACTTAGATACTTATCACTAAACAAAATAAGCTAATTTGAAAAGGCTACCTACCATATAATTCTGACAATATGACATTTTGGAAAAAGCAAAACTGTGGAGCCAGAACAAAGATGAGTAGTTGGTAAGGGTTGGAGAGAAGGGAGGGATGAATAGGTAGGCCACAGAGGATGTTTAAAACAGTGAAACTACTCTCCAATGTTAAAAAGAAAAAAGTGGTGGAAAAATGTCATTATAAATTGTTCCAAATGCATAGAACGCACAATTCCAAGAATGAACCCTAATGTAAAGTACAGATTTTGAGTGATATTGATGTGTCAATATAGGTTCATTGATTGTAACAATGGTACCACTCTGTTGAGAGATGTTGATAAAGGAGATGCTGCATGTGTGGAAGCAGGTAATATATGGGAAATCTTTACCTTCCTTTCCAACTTGAATCACAAGCAATTTTGCATGAAATTTGAGAACATAAAGAGAGTATAAAGTCACATTATGATACCTCCTGTCAATTGTAGATATAAAGAACACGAAATGTCCAATATTAAATTTGTTTTTGAATGTATTTTATTTGGATTTTGTTTTACATTTCCTCTATTCCATTTAAGCCAAAATTCCTTGCAGGTAAGTTCTTCTACATATTAGACTTAAACCTTGTATCAATTCTGTCTTCTAAAATAAAACACAGAATAAGTCAATATTCAAGAAAAAAAAAGGCAAAAAAGCCATATTTGTATTTTAAGATAGTAGCTTTTCCTTTTACACATTTCTGTTGTATTCTCTTCTACCATCTATGTACCCCAAATTTTTTTAGGTTGATTTTAACGAAATGCAAAATAATACAATATGACTTACCTCCCAATATGTACAACTCAACAACAACAAAAAAAAACAGAACATACTCTTCAATTATGATTCAATTTTTTTTTTTTTTTAAATATGAGACGGAGTCTTGCTCTGTCACCCAGGCTGGAGTGCAGTGGTGCGATCTGGGCTCACTGCAAGCTCTGCCTCCCGGATTCAAGCAATTCTCCTGCCTCAGCCTCCGGAGTAGCTGGTACTACAGGCGCCCGCCGCCACGCCCGGCTAATTTTTGTATTTTTAGTAGAGATGGGGTTTCACCACGTTGTTCAGGATGGTCTCGGCCGGGCGCTATGGCTCATGCCTGTAATCCCAGCATTTTGGGAGGCCAACGCGGGTGGACCATGAGGTCAAATAAGGACTTGATGACCAACTGGCAGAAATTGTGCAGTGAAAATTTCTACATGAGACATGAGTTAAAACTGAGTAAAATCTTCAAAGCGCTTTCTTTTTCTTATAGTGTTCCAAACAAAACTTTTTCAACTTTATGGATTGTACACGTGTTTTGACCTACAATATACAGATACTGTATAAAATATATAGATGTATTTGGTTTTATTTTACAACATTTGGTTTGGTAATTAGTTTATTGATCAACAAATCGATTAACAGAAGAATAAAAAAGAGAGAAAAGTTGTTTAGTTATTTATCTTTTTTTATTCGTTATCTGTAAAATATAAACAGTTCAAAGCCTACAGAATCTTTCTTTAATAAATCATGCATATATTTTTGAAGAGGTTTGATTGATGGAAACATAATGGATGTACTTATTTGTGGGGTACCTGTGATAATTTGATAAATTCATATAATCAAATCAGGACATATATGGATCCATACATATATATGGATCATATAGGTATCAAATCCATATATGTATCAAATCCATATGTGGATTATATGATGGATATCATATAATCAAATCAGATATCCATCATTTTAAATATTTATCTTTTCTTTACACTAGAAACATTCAAATTATTCTCCTTTAGCTATTTTGAAATGTTTTTGATTATTATAATTAATAACTGATTATTGTTAAATATAGTCACCCTACTGATCTGTTGACTAAAAAGGTTGAACAAAATACCAAATAAAAATATGAAATAACCAAGAAGGATACATTTCTTTAAAATCCGATTATTCAGTAAACTTTACTTTTATTGCTTTCACGGTCACCTTACCTACATCTTGTGTGGCAGCATTTTATTAATGACTCACTTTTTAAGAGTAAACCATGTATTTTAACTTTAGTAGAATATATGACTCTTTCACAAGCACTTTTCATTAGTTTATCAAACTATTCATTTAAACTAAATCAGAAATTACAAAAACAAATATTACCATCAAGGCCATGAAAAATGTTGATTAATCCTAATAGTTGTTTCAGTTTAGTGTGACTGAGAGAGCTCTTCTAGTGTGTAGACAGTACCATGTGTCACATCTACATTGGTGATTTATTAATGGGCTATATTTCTGTATACAAGAAATACTGTCCTATTTTTAATAGATGTAAGTCTTCATTATTTTATTTTTACACAATTCACTATGAGATCATGGTTTTCATGATTCTCCCATAATTAAATAAGACTTTACGGAGTAGACATTTTTGTGTAGCAGTAAATAACATTTTTTAAAAAGAGTAGTGAAGCTTCCTAAAAGTTTCTTCCCCAGGAAGATATAGAACATTACATCCATACTAATATTCTCAGTGATTCCACCTCATAGACATTATTACTTCCATATTACAGATGAGGAAATTGAAGGCTTATTCACTAAAACTTCCCTTGAAATAATTTGTATGAACATTTTTCACATAAAGTAAATGGAATATTTTCACGACTTCATTATTGAAAATGATAAATGTAAATTTCCTTTTTGGGTTTATGTTCTCTACTCTTGAGCTATCCTTATCATGTTCAATCCTGTCTCCACTTTATCTCTGAAAGACCACTGTCCCATTAGTCAGGATCGACTATAATAAACTGTCTTTAATCTCTACGGGCTTGCATCAGTTAAGTTATATTACTTAGAGTTAGATTAAAATTGTATCCTTATTCATGCAAAACATGTAGATTTTTTCCAGAAATGGTTATGTTATTTTCAAGTATTATACACGTTTTATTTCTCTGAAGTAATACATTTATGATATTTTGACAAAGAAACACAAAGATATAAATGGTCAATGAAAATATATTATTTACACTGATCTTAAAAATACATTTCAAAGTAAGAAGATATATTATTTGTAGTGTACAAGTGAACAGCCTTAAAAGATGGTGTAGTTTACTAGAAAGAACATAAGACTGATTATGAAACTTTTTGGATTCTGTTCCTAGTTCTGCTGTTGCTTAGCTTTGGTAAGGTTTAAAATATAGCCAACTCTTCACTTACTTCTTGCATAGGAACTAAATTAAATGATTCCCCTCCCGCCCATATGGTAGTATTTCTGCACAGATGCAGTTAGTATTACATGCTGTGCAAAATCCCAGCTGTAAACTGAAAACAGGGCTTTCGTTTATTTTCTATTGTTTTTAAGTAGATTTTTTTTGAAAATAGGTGTAAAAAGCAAATGAAAAACGGAAAACAGAAACAATGCATCGGTTAGGTTCACAATTAGTGATGGAAGATAGAAAGGACTAGAAACAAAAAGGAATAATATGAAGACATTTAAGTGAAAAGTATGTTCAATATGGGGAAAATTCACATTTGTAAGTTTCTTAAAATATATGTTCTTCAGAAGTGTCCTTCAAGAGAAATACTCAGTAGCCACAAATGTCCTCCAAAGTTCTACTGAAGAAATAAGTTATTGGATAAAATTCTTATGCTCCATTTTATTCCAACGAGTATAGAAATCTGAAAGGGAGGTAGAGAATTTGTAGAAGCTCACTTGTGTATCAAACAGTATTTAATTAAAGCCATGGGCAATTCTGCTTTAATACGAAGTTCTAATACAGGTATGTTTAATATAAATTGTTTGCTAGAATTTAAGATTTCTTATGATACATTTTTGTCTAGAATGTTCTTTGGTTCCAGATTCTTATAGGCTTCTCAGTAGAGAAGCAGATTTACAATTCTTCAAGCTAAAGCCCACTTGTATATTTGGAAGGATTCAGCATTGGGGTGTATGTGTATGCATAATAAGCAAAAACAGCAATATATTTGATTATGCACGTTAACTTTCTAAAATAATATGTATAAAACCTACAGAATTCAGCATCATTTTTATGATAATATCATTTTTAAGTATCTGTATGTAGGTAACTAGTTTAGTACTGGTTACAGTCTAACTGTCTCTACCTCTCTCTGTTAGTTGAAGTCACCTAGGCAAGAGTTCAGAGTAATTTTTACTAGTGGCAAATACTCTGGACTGCAGAGTGTTAAGACACTTTACTTAGCTCAAAGTACTCCATCAGTATATAATAATGCAACTTTGATGAAAAGAATAAGATTTCCAAAAAGTTCATATCCCTTTCAGTTCAGCCTCTTAACTTTACCATAATAGTAACCAGGCAAAATTCCAACAAACAAGGTGTGACCTTTGCTGTTTACTCTCATCAGTCTCATAAGTAATTATCCTTAAAATAGATATAGATATTTTGTATCATGTGATATATCTTACAAGGCAATTTATTCTTTAAGAAGTCTTAGTTATATTTATATTGTCCATATTTCCCAGAGGAAGAATCTTACATATCCTTGCCAATGTTCAGCATCCTTACATCAAATAATGGACATGTATTTCAAGTATATAAAATATATATAGAAAATGTCATTCAAAAGAAAAATTTCAACTAATTTTAGTTATACTTCAGCCACAAAGATGGAAAAAATATTCTAAGTAACAAAAGGCATGCTGTATAGCACTGAATTGCATTACGTTTACAGAACGTTGTATGAGGTAATGATTTCTCTTCTGATTATCTATAGCTGTGCAGGTAACAACCTCAAGAGTTAGTGGCACAAACCAAAAACAGTTAATTACTTTGATTGCTGATCTGCAATTCCAGAGGGCTTGAATGGGATAGCTCCTCTCTGTTCTCAACTGGTATGGCTAGACATAGGCTGGAGAATCCACTTCCAGGATAGCTCACTTTTATTAGTGCAGTGTAAGCCAGAGTTGCCAGCCCAGGATCCTAGCTTCACTCCTAATGAGCATCTTCTCAAACCTGCCTGGGGCTCATCCCAGAACCTGGCTGGGTTTTAGGAGACATTATTCCAAAAGATAGAAAGTGAGAATTGCCACTTTCCTAAGACCTGAACCTAGAAATTGTCACAGCATTATCTCTGACATATACTGTCTGTCAAAGCAGTCACAAAAAGCTCCCATATTCAAGAAAGGACATCAACTCAACTCCACCTCTTGGTGTGAAGTGTCAAAGAATTTGTGAGCAGCTATACTTTTCCACAGCTAATAACAAAGCTAAAGATGACAAATATAGATTTAAAAAACAGTGAGTTCAATTTGAAATGTTCATTCGTTATAGATCTTTATCCTATAAACTGTCTTTTTAATTGGTGCACTCCAATTTTATGTGAGTATATAATTTTTCAAGCATCTCCAAAATACACATGCATATTTGTAAATAATTGATTTTAACTAATAGAAAATAATTTAATTTAAAATAGTTAATATAATAATTACTATTCACCTACTCAAGTAGAGCTAAATTATTCAGCATTTAAATAGCTACTGGTTTATGGTATCTAACATTCACATAATTATAAATATGTTAATTATTATTTACTAATATTAGAACCTGTAACCATTATAATTATCATTACTTTTAATTAACTTACTTCATCTTAGACTGTCACAAACTTAATTTGTATTTGAGTTTAATAAAATACAAAATTCAATTTAAAATACAATTAGTATTTAGTCCTTATCTAGCAAGACTAAAAGTTAACCAT
This sequence comes from Theropithecus gelada, assembly GCF_003255815.1. Classification (NCBI taxonomy): domain Eukaryota; kingdom Metazoa; phylum Chordata; class Mammalia; order Primates; family Cercopithecidae; genus Theropithecus; species Theropithecus gelada. Next base: position 42,457,409 of record NC_037670.1, on the reverse strand, counting down.
ACATTGTTTCTAGAATTTAAAGTTTATGGTTCTTTTAATTGTTTATAAAAATAAGTGTAATAACTTGGCAAACTAATGTCTGACTGTCAAAAATACTGTGGTCAGCTGGTCAGCCATGATCAAGGCCACTTTGGGTCCAAATGGGCCAGAAGGAAATATCACTGAAGTATGAAACTTTTCCAGCCAACACTTACTTTTTGGAAGGGATAAGTCTCTGTTAGCTGAATGGTATAAATGTCACAGAGTCCATTGTTTTTTTGTGGTGGTTGCTGCTGTTCGTGTTCCTGGCCTGTTTGATGTTTGTATTCTACATGGGATACAATCTTCAACAAATTTTATCTCTTTCTCACTCATGAAGCTACTAAAGAGATACCAGGGAGCTGTTTCCACTCACATACATCCTTATCTGCTGTGTCCTTTGTGTCCCTTCTTTGCTGGGACAGTGGTAAACTGCAATGACAGCAATTTCAGCCGAGTTTTGAGTTGTCATTCTTGCTAGTCTTTGAACCCTGTTTAGGCTTTGCAGTCCAGATCACAAACTGACAGTGCTATCAAAGGCAAGTATTCCATATCTGGAACACCAGTGAAACAATAGGATGCTGCAAGAAACAAATTTTTTTGTTTGTTTGTTTTTGGTTTGTTTTGTTGTTGTTTTTTTGTGACAGAGTCTTGCTCTGTCATCAGGCTGGAGTGCAGTGGCATGATCCCAGCTCACTGCAACCTCTGCCTCCTGGGTTCAAGCGATCCTCCTGCCTCAGCCTCCCAAGTAGGTGTGACTACAGGTGCATGCCACCACACTCAGCTAATTTTTTTGTATTTTTAGTAGAGACAAGGTTTCACCATGTTGGACAGGATGGTCTTGATCCCTTGACCTCGTGATCTGCCAGCCTCGGCCTCTCAAAATGCTGGGATTACAGGCGTGAGCCACTGTGCCTGGCCTAGAAATAAGATATCTGAAGATGTTATATAATCATAATCCAAAGGGCAAATATCATTCCCTCTAATGTCCACGCTATCTCTGAAATACATCTTCTTTAATACACAGAAAAATGATATACTTATTTGAATGATAGACTTGACTCCTTAAAGTGGAAGAGATATTCAGTGCTGGAAATTATTAAGCTCACACCTTACAAATGAGGAAAATACTAAGAAGTTTAGGAACCTTCTTGGGCCATGAGGTTCACTGGGAGCAGAATAAGAATTGGGACCTACGTTTCTGGGTCCTCGGTACACAGCATTCTTTATGGTTATCATGAGTTAGTATTTTCTACTAAAATATGTTCTCAGTATAAATAGTGTGAAAAACTGTTTTAAATTTTTGTTGTATTAACAATTGCATAAAAAAATCTCTTTTATTACCAATATTATCCCCCCAAAAGTAGTACACATTAGTTTAAAAAGTGTGGAGTAAATATTTGGGTTATAAAATGGAGGGCTCTGGTTTTGTCATGAAAACATACAGATTCTGAATATAATATGTAAAATATGTATGATACACAATAGGTAATACATATATTTATTACATACATATAGAGAGAGTGCTATGTCCCTGCTATGAAAGCACACAAATGCTGATTACAATATAGAATATTCCTTAGTCTGTTTTTGCCACAGCAACAAAATACCTGTGACTGGGTAATTTATAAAGAGCAGAAACTTATTTCTCACGTTTCTGAAGGCTGAGAAGTTTAAGATAAAGACACCAACATTTGGTGAAGGCCTTCTTGTTGCATCCTCGTGTAGTAGAAAGCAGAAGCTCAAAAAAGCAGATCAACGCTACATTCTTATATGGCAGAATAGAAGAGGGTGAACCATGAACTTATTCTTGCAAGTCATATTTATAAGGGTGCTAAGCTATGCTTAAGGAAAGAACCTCCCAGAGGTCCCATCTTCCAGTACCACCACTTTGGTGGTTAGGTTTCAACATGAATTTCAGAGCGGACACCACATTTAAACCAAAGCAGATATCTGTGTATGTGTGTACATGTGTGCATGTCTGTCTATTGTGTGTGTGTATATATATGCATAAGTATATATATATTTATAGGTATACATACATACACACACATATATATAAGATATATATTATATATATGTAACAATAGACAGAGAGAGAGAGAGATTGAGTCAAGCTTAAAATTAAGAAATGGGCCAGGTGTGGCGGCTCACTCCTGTAATCCCAGCACTTTGGGAGGCCGAGGTGGGTGCATCAACTGAGGTCAGGAGTTCCAGACCAGCCTGACCAATATAGTGAAATCCTGTCTCTACTAAATATAAAAAGTTCATTGGGTATGGTGGCACATGCCTGTAATCCCAGCTACTGGGGAGGCTGGGGCAGGAGAATCGCTTGAACCTGGGAGGCAGAGGTTGCAGTGAGCCAAGATTGCTCTATTGCACTCCAGCCTGGTCAACAAGAGCAAAACTCCATCTCAAAATAATAATAATAATAATAATAATAATAATGAAATGGAGATGTTCGATGAATATGCAAATGAGGTAGAAGATGTGTGCATATTTGTTAGGTGTACTAATTTGCCTGGGATGCTCCATTACATGCCTATTGTACTGGCTTAATTAAAAGCACCCCGTATACTCTGGGAGATGTTTTCTGGGTTGGGTAGAAAGTTATCTGGTCACTGTAGATATGAGGCTGTGGAAATCAAATGTGCTGGGCAATGCCCATGAACTGATGGTGGAGACAAGGCCACAGGTCATGACAAAACCATAAGAAATAATCCTATCCATGAATGGGGAAGGCACTGCCAGTGGGGAAGTTCTTCCCAGGAAGCAGACTGACGGGAGAGATTGAGTTGAGAGAGTGACAACTGTAACTAAACAGATGCCTAATCCTGAAGCTCATGGCTTCTGGGTGATAAAACATCTATCTGAAAAACTAATGTAAAAATTACTCAGACTCAAAATATTTCTATAGGGACTTGTATCAGTCTTGGTTCCATCAGGAAAACCAAGTCAATTTAATAAAATAATTGGTTTAATAAATACATTGGGTTTATATGTTTGTAGGGAGAGCTGGGGAAGCTACAGTCAGAGAAATTGTCATCAAATGCAAAATACTTGTAGGTGGGAGAAAAGCAAATGACAAAGTATTCATGTTAAGCACTAAATTAGGTGGTTTTCAAAAAGTTGACTGACTAGTTAATAACTGTTAACTGTCTCCTCAGCCGAATAAAATGAGTGCCTCTCACACGCTTATTTAAAACCTGATGTGCCTGTAATCCCAGCACTTTGGGAGGCCGAGGTGGGCGGATCACGAGGTCAGGAGATCGCGGCCATCATGGCGAACACGGTGAAACCCCGTCTCTACTAAAAAATACAAAAAAAAATTAGCCGGGCGCGGTGGCGGCGCCTGCAATCCCAGCTACTCGGGAGGCTGAGGCAGGAGAATGGCGGGAACCCGGGAAGCGGAGCTTGCAGTGAGCGGAGATCGCGCCACCGCACTCCAGCCTGGGTGACAGAGCGAGACTCCGTCTCAAAAAAAAAAAAAAAAAAAAAAACCTGATGTGATGCTTCAATCTGCCCATGAGACTGGAAGAAAATACCTTCTAAATATTGCAAGAGTTTTTTCTTACTCGTAAACTATAATCCAGAAGTTTGTAGGAAAAAAGATTCTGGAAAAGGAAGTTTACCACTTCTCCTCGATAGTGCAGAGGACACCTCAAAAGGGGTGGAGAGGTTGATGTCAAGTTGATATTAGACTACCCAACACAGTTCCCAGCAGAGATGAATGCACACTCATTCCCCCACAGATACTTCTACAACTCAGAGTCACATGAGATTTCTTCTAAAGACAATGCCTTTGAAGAATTGTTCACACAGAAAATGACAAACCAGAGAAATACTTCATTTCCTCTGAAAGTGAGTTAGCAGAAAAAAGGGAAAATTCACACCCACAAATCCATACATACATAAGCCAGAAATTTATTTTACAAAAAAAAATAGCCAAAGTATTCAAAGAGAGAAAGGAGAACTAGATAATGCACCTAGAACATGTAAAAAATGCATAAATTCCAGAACAGAAAAGATTAATATTGCCCTTTAAATTGAGAAGGGATCAATTACAGAGCAAATTAGTTAAGTTGTTAATTACTTATTTGGCGAATAGATCTGAAGAAATTTCTAAGACTATATCATAGTGAATTTAAGATGAGGATTGTGCTAGCCAGACAGAATAGAAGTGTAGATATATGTCTAAAGGAACATCAGAGGATGAGGAAAAAAAGGAGAGGCTATCTTTAAATAGAAAATAAATTTTCTCCTGAAATATAGAAAAACGTGTTCTCTAACTGCAAAAGCACAATGAATTTTGAGTAGCAAAGTAAAGAAATCTCCATTTTCAGAACATCATGGGTAAAGAAATAGTACTTCCATTTACTTCTATGTGTACACATGGAATTGTGGTAATATTTGAACAATTTAGATGCATAGTAACATCTAAAGTCCCTTCCAACTATACCAGCTATCAATTTGATCTGATTAAGATGAGTCTTAGATACTACCTGAAAATTAGGAATAACTATTGATTCTAACTGCATCAGAGGGATGTGTTCAATACAAAAGCAAGCATAATATTTTGTAGTTAAGTAAGAAACTTTAGAGGAATATGCAAATATGAGCTGCTTGCTATCTCCATCACTGATTTGAACTCTTAAGGTGTCATTGTGTGTCTTTCACTTAATTATTGTTTCAAAGTTTATTGAAAATGTTTATTAACATGAAAAAATAAAACCAGAAAATAAAACATTGGAATGTGATGATAGTTACTTAGGGGAAAAGTTGTAAGACAGGATAGATGCAAAATTTTTAAAATTCTCATTTCCATTAAAGCATCCTAACTATATCCAAATGATGTTATTTTAGGAATTAAATTGCTGCAATGAGCATAGAAATTCAAGGTCAAAAACTGCTTTCAAATATAAGAATTACTAATGATGAAGACTGATGATTTGGGGTTGTTCTGACCTCCTTAGAATTAGATCTAAACAGACAAATCTTCTAGCTTTGGAGACACCATATTAAACTGTCACTTTTCAAGACTGAACTGAGCTATATAGGGGAAATATGTGGAATAGTAACTGTATTAATGTAAACATTTACAGAAGTTTTTTTTTTTTTTTTTTTTTTTTAAGAAAGAAGATTTGGAAAATCAAGATTAAACACAAAGTCTTCTTGATAATAGTTTTATAAGTCACTCTCAATCTTAAGAAACTGACATTTATCAGTGAATCAATAAATAAAGTATGTAGTAGCAAACTTCAAATGTTAAAAATGGAAGAGGGAAAGACATAAATTGTCTTTGAGCTTGTTGTTTGGTTTATAATTTTTATATTACAAAGTGAAAACATATATTTTATAAAATATAGCATATATTATTTATAGAAAATGTTTCAGAAAAAAATCAATGTCTATAATACAGTGATTTCTCAAAAAACAGATTCTTTTAAGACTAAATTATTTCATTCAAGTATAGAATGAATTTTCATAATGAAAACAGCTGTCTGTATGAGAACTTTTATGATATAAAGTCATCAGTAGCTTTTTTCCCAAAGAGGTCAAAATAAATTGGCATCACTTGAATCAAGGTTATGAATTCCTGAGGCTTATCTTCTGACAGATTCATTTTCTATAATCTTTTTTTTTTTTCTTGAGTTAGCAACTATTGTCTGGGAAATTTCTGCTTCATTATATTCCCCTGTCTATAAATCAAAAAATGATTTAATAATTATTTGCACTTTTTTAAACAGTCTATATTCAATGAAAATCGATTCATGGTTACATATAAATTATAGATTTTAAATTTCTGGTTTATGGGTGGCAGTCTAGTAAGCTTTAATGATGCTGTCTGACTGGAGCTGGAAAGCAGGGAGTATGACTGGTATCGGAGAGGAGAGAGAAAAATCAATCTCTGTGGGCTGCTATTATCCAGAAGAAATGGAGATCTCCCAATGACCAGGCATTCCACTGAGCAGCAGGGCTTACTTGCCTCTGCTGTCACTGAAAGCAGTACAGAGCATGCAACACTTTGCTCACTCCAAAACTTTATGATTTTGTTCAATTTCAGGCAATGCTGACTCAATAAAATACAACCAAAACAACTTGTTGATGAGACAAAGCTGAGTTTATTTTTTTTTTACCACGGTAAAAGTGAACGCTACCTCAGCAGAGGGGGAAAAAATATTTTTTGAGATTTTGAAGTCTGGTGCAAATTTTTCAGTGTGGGAGCTTGGTTAAGATGAGGCCAGCATCATAATGTAGTTGCTTAGAATTGGGAATACAGGGAGGAGAGATTTTTGAGGCAAGTAATTCAAAGGGTCTTGACATACACCATTCAGTAAGTTGCTGGAATGAGAAATAAAGTCATTTGCAATTTTAATATTCTTGGGCAAGAATTTGCTGTAATACTAAAGTTAAGTTGATGAAGTCAGTGGAGAGGGAAAAACATGATAATGTAGACAGTAAGAGCTGTGAATGTAGATAGTTTCAGCTCTCAGCAGGGAGTCCCAACATAACAATATCAAGACTGACAAAGCAAGACTGAAGAAAGCACACACCATTACAAAGAAACAGCAGGCTCAATGAAGAGAAACGTTTAGACATAAAGAAACTGTTAAAAGATTGGATTTTAAAATAAGTATGGCTTTAAACATACCTACACATACAAGCACAGTAACATCATAAAATAAAAATAGAATTTTTTAATATGAACATAGTCTCAATACACAGGTTAAAGAGTACAACGGGAATTGTTGAAAAGTAAACTAATGAACAGGTGTGTTTAATTGAGCTTTACTCTCAAAGGGAAAGGGGACTGGAAGGCCCGAAGGAAGAGGAAGAGACTTGGGGAGATCATGTAACCCAACACCCAAATTGAAGGAGTGCAAGAAAAAAAATACAAAGAAACCTGAGGCGTCAATGACATATAAAATAGTTATGTCTGAGCATGTCGTAAGAAAGAGTTAATCACGTATTTGTATCCTAACCAAGTATTTGTTTTTAATATAGAATGAAAAAAAAAATTTTGTGCTTCACAGAGTATTACCCTGCTACTGAGAAAGCCAGGGGGAAAAAAAAAAAATGTAGCTGCAGAAGATCCCCTGAAATCACACGATTTGATAGTCCTAGAAAGTGCCTCTTACTTATGCAACGTGCAGTATTTTGGGTTAGGCAGGGTTGGTCCACCCATGGAACTGATAGATGCAGGAGGCAGATAACAGGGGGTCCCCCAGAGAATCTCCAACTGGCCTGAGCTCTGGGAGAATGGGGTGGAGCCACTGGAAGTTCTATCAGCTTGTAAAGGGGAGGAGCTTGGGCCTCTTTAGTTCCTGTGGGTGGCCTGGAATCAATCTGTGAGGTGGGGGGCCTGTTAGCAGGACTCCCTCTTGCTTTGCTGGAAGTTTTTTTCTTCTTTGCCTTTTTGCCCAATGAATTCCATTCCCCTAACCCTTTGATGTGTCTATGCGCCTAACTTTTCCTAACGATTTTTTTTCATTCTATATTAAAAGCAAATTACTTGGTTAGGATGCAAATACATGATTCACTCTGTCTTAGGACATGCTCAGATATGACTAATTTATATGTCATTGACCCCTCAGTTTTCCTTGTATTTTATTTCTAGCACTCCTGCAATTTGAATGTTGAGTTACATGATCTCCCCAAGTTTCTTACCTCTTCTTCCTTGCTTTCCAGTCCCCTTTCCCTTTGAGAGTACAGGGGACAAGAACCCCATTTAAGCTGAACTAAGGATCAAAGCTCTACATCAGAATAGATAGCTCTTTCTTGGTAAACATTTTCTTGAGGTCACGAATGCTGGGAACTTGATGAAAGCTTTTGAGGGACCAGAAATACTTGGGATGGAAAAGCCTGTATCTTGGCACATACAACTTCTTCTATTTCCTTGAATTCTCTTTGCTATGAGTAGCACAAAGTAGACCAATGGCACATCGCTTGCCTCCAAACTTTTCTTAGCTTCTTTCACTGGACTCCAATGGCGCAGCCTTTCTAACTTCTAGCAACCAGCCTCCCCTGCCCTTCCCACACTATAGCTCCAGTTCTTTTTAGTCTCCTCCTTCCCACCTACCCACCAACATCTACAAGTTTTCTATTTTATGAGTCATTTGGTGGTTTAGTTAATAACATTTTCCTACCAAAATCCATGTTTTCCTTTACCACAAAATACAATGTTATATACCTTTTATTTCCACATCTGAATGTAAAATTATTTGAACAAGACACTATCAAAATGAATCCATTTTATTTAAAAAGGTATTCATGTTTCCTCAAAGGGGTTATTCAGAAAAATAAGTGCCACCCATCAACTGCTCATCAAAAATGACACAAGATAGTCATAATGCTACTGTGGCCCAGGAACCACAATTTCATCTTTGAGTAGCTAAGAAAAAAAAAAAAAATCTTTCAGAAATGATCTTCTATTACCAGCTTTGTTCTCTCTTTAGGTTCATAAGGACTGTTAACTATATTAAAAGAGCAAAGAGACACATCCTACCTTTCTCTGATACCCACCATTTATAGCCAGGCTTCGGGGACACCTGCTGCTTTTACTCATTATGCTTTTCAGCACTAATATTAAAGTGTCTTCATAAACTTTATCATAGAGATTACACACTAATGGGAATGCAGGTGCTGTGTTTTCATTTTTTCTTTATCACTGTCAAATAAAAAAACAAATCTGGACTAAGTAAAGAGAGACTATTTGGAAGGATTATTGCAAGAGAGGAAAGGACTACTGCAATATGGGAGGAGAATTATTCCAATGGAAAGAACACTCTAATCATTAGATCTGTAAGCATCCTAAGGGCTAGGCAAAAAGAGTTTTGCTTTTATAGAGAGACATTAACAAAGTAAGAAAGAAATGACTGTCTTCAAGTAAGAGATAAGAGACTATTTTACCTTGAGAACAGACTATTCTCAGGAAAAGCTGTTAAGGAGGAATTGCATGCTGGGCAATGAAGCCCTGGCAAAGAAGAGAAACTTAACCAAATTTATTGTTGGTGGTGTTGGGTTGTGTTTTAACCATCATTTTGTGTTGATTGATCAGTGGGGACAAGGACTATAGCTAATAATTTATGAAGCAAAGAATGATTATTTGGAGGATCAGTATGATTTGTAATAGGTAACAACGGGGACATCCATGAATCTATAATCTGAGTGATTTGGGAAGGGTGATTTATTGCAGTAGACCTTTTCAGGGAACATAAAAGGTCAGGGGAATTCCTTAACCTTCAATGTTTACTAGGATCACAGGGTTCAGGTAAAATTCAACAGTCATAAAGAGCATTGTAGATAGTCATCAGAGATACTGAAAATTTTGTCTTGAAATTTTAAAGCAAAATGTCTACAGTCACCCAGGGATCTTAGAAGTGAAATATTTAGAGGTTCCTTTGTGAGCAAGGGCTGGATCTGGATGCCGCATTCATTGTTTCTCCTAGGTGGCACATGCATACATTAAAAAACAAAGAATGTTGTCTCTTTGCATGTGGACACTTTAAACTGGAAGACTTCTATCTACACAATTAGTAATGTTTTTACAGAGTAACTACCATTCAAACTTTGTCAACATAGAATGGAAAATTCATATTTTATTTTGATTTAGAAAATAGCCAGAATAAGTGTCCTGACCTTCTACTTTCTCACTCAAAGTATAAAAAAGAGGAGATAATTACTCCAAAGTTATATATGGATTACAATTCAAAAACAACTATATAATATAGACTATAACTATTCTATAACAGAAATTCCAAAGTAATGCCCATCAGATTTTGAGTGAAGCCTGACTTCAAATGCTGATTTTGCAATTTATTGCAGTCGTTTTTTCACTTTGGCTAGTTATTAACTTCTATGTGCCTCATTTTCTTCATCTGTAAATTGATATATATCAATGCCTACTAACTTAAATGACAATAGGTGGAGGGGGCTAGAGCTGAGACTGGGCTTCCTCTGGATCTGTGGTATGGGAAAGGTTAGATGAAATTCAGTGTCTCTTCATGATGAAAACTCTCAACAAATTAGATAAAGAAGAAATATACCTCAACACAATAAAGCCCTTATTTTGCAAACCCACTGCTAACATCACCCTGAATGGGGATAAGTTAAAAGCTTTTTTTTCCTCTTTGCATTGTTTTCTGAAAGAAGACAAGGATGCCCATTTTCACCACTTTTGCTTAACATAGCATTGAAAGTACTAGCCAGAGCAATTAGGCAAGAGAAATAAATAAAAAGCATCCAGACTGAAAAAGAGGAAGTCGAATTGTTTCTACTTGCAGACATCATGATCTTATAAAAGAAAACCCTCAACATCCCACTGAAAAACTATCAGAACTAATAAACAAATTGAGTAAAGTTGCAGGATACAAAATCAACATGTAAAAATCAGTAGCATTTCTGTAAATCAGTTGTGAACTATCTGAAAAAGAAATCAAGAAAGCAATTCCATTCCCAATAGCTACCAAAATAATCTTAAAATACTTAGAAATAAATTAATCAAGGCAGTTAAAGATCTCTATGATGAAAACTACAAAACATCGATGAAAGAAATTAAAGAGGAAACATTCTCAAAATTGCTAATTTTTAGGGAAATGCAAATAAAATACAATGAGATAATGTCTCATCCCTATCAGAAAAGTTGTTATCAAAAAGATAAAAATAACATATCCTGGCAAGCTTGTGGAGAAAGAGGGACTCTAAAACACTGAGGTGGGAATGTAAATTAGTACAGTCACTATGGAAAACAGTATGGAGGTTCCCGAAAAAATTAAAAATAGAAATACCATATGATCCAGCAATCCAACTGCCAGGTGTATTTCAAAAGGAAGGAAAATCAGTATGTTGAAGTTATATCTGCACTTCCATGTTTATTGTAGCGCCATTCACAATAGTCCAGTGATGCAATACGTATAAATGTCCATCAACAGATGAACGGATGAAAAAAACATGGTGTAACTTCACAATAATATTCTATTTAGCCATAAGAAAGAATGAAATCCTGTCATTTGCGTCATTCACAGCAACATGGATTAGCCTGTAGGACATTTGGTAAGTGAAAAAAGCCAGGCACAGAAAGACAAATACTGCATGATTGCACGCATATGTGGAATCAAAAAAAAAAAAACCCAGATCTTATAGAAGTAGAGAGTAGAATTGTAGTTACTAGAGGTGAGGAAAGGTAGCAGGGAGGAGAGACAGGAAAAGCTGATCAAAGAGGACAAAGTTGCAGTTAAGAGGAATAAAGTATGGCATTCAATTTCACAACAGGGTGACTGCAGTTAATAATGATAACAAATTGTATATTAAAAATAGCTAGAAGAGAGGATTCGGAATGTCCTCACCACCAAGAAATGATAAATTTCCAAGATAATGAATATACTAATTATGCTAATTTTATTACTGTACATTATATACATGTGTCAAAACATGACACTGTACACCATAAATGTACAATTTTTTTTTTTTGAGATGGAGTCTCATTCTGTCGCCCAGGCTGGAGTGCAATGGCATGATCTTGGCTCACTTCAACCTCCACCTCCTGAGTTCAAGTGATTCTCCTGCCTCAGCCTCCTGAGTAGTTGGGATTACAGGTGCCCACCACCACATCTGGCTAATTTTTGTATTTTTTTTTTTTTAGTAGAGATGGGGTTTCGCCATGTTGGTCAGGCTGGTCTCGAACTCCTCACCTCAGGTGATCCACCCGCCTTGGCCTCTCAAAGTGCTGGGATTTCAGGCGTGACCCACTGCATCTAGCCCCATAGATGTACAATTAAGATGTGTCAATTAATTTTAAAAAATGAGTATAGGCATGTGAAATGCATTTCCTGAATGTAGATTAAAGTCCCAGTAAAACCAAATAGCAAAATATAAGGAAGGCAAAAACACTTTAATTTGACAAATTGTCTTATGAATGAATTTTGGTAATATAAATAATCAATACATAATATTTCTATATATGAACTGACCAACTTTATCTGGCAAAAGTGCTACAATTCTGAATTTATTCACTTTCTGAACTCTTTCCTTAGTCTGCCCATATACCATATAAAACAGTCTTACCCTTAATAAATTTTCATAGAACAAAAATCCAAAACCGTTCTATGTTTATTTTTTATAATCTTGTAGAAATATTTCTTCTACCAGCACTAAAATATGTGATAGATGAAGTTTCAAAAGCAAATCATTTTCATGTTGCACCCCTAGAGTTTCCTCAACTGGCATAATAATAACTGGGTCATTATTCCTCCGAGAACTGAAAATGAATGTTCATAATAATTGAGTTTTTAAAAGCCATAATAACAAGGACTTTTAAATGTCACATTTACTTACCAAGTTCACCTTTTGTTCTGCCATGTAATTTTAATATATCTTTATATGTATGTACATGATTCCACTCTGTGGCATTATCTCTAAAGAATAGTAGAATTTCCATAACTCAGTCAGCAAGACAAATCTAGAGGAATCTTTGAGATTTTTAATTGTGTAAGAAGGCACGGTGATTCAATGCTGAGGAATTTTTAATCTTTATGAACATCCTTGATAATAATATTACACTGCTTAATAAGAGTGTCAGAAAGCAGTGGGGTGAACCTATAATCATTTAAGAGCAATTAGCAAGAAAATTTTTGTGGCTTATTTCTTCCTTTTATGTCTGTTTTCATCAGGGAGATTTCATTACTACAGTATAGCGCATCTTTCTGGCACCAATGATATGAGTCTGCTAAAAAGTAAATTGGGCCATAACACACAGAGAAAATGGGGCTATTCCACAGCTCCATGCAATCATCTGAGGGCCCTAAGGAGAACAAATTGGAGCATCTGCTGCTAAGGGAAGAATCAGCAGTTGATGCCTACCTACATGCAGTGAAAAATCAACCAAATAAATGAGCAAACATTTCCATAGAGCATCCACTCTGGAACCTCGGCTCACCTTGCATTTAACCTGGACAAAAACCATGGAGTCCCAAAAACCCAAATCTCTGTTAAAATTGTGTAAGACGAAATAACACATTTGTGATCTAGAGCCCTTAATATTGCTTATTTTAGAGACTCTGCTATTTTATTTTTCTGCCTTGTCTTCCAAAAAGAGAGTGAGAACAATAAAATAAAATAAAATAAAATAAATAGTAAAAGAAAATGTACTAGAATTTATTTCCCCAAAGTCATTTTCTCTATTTAATGCCTATGTAGGCAACAGGCACCTCCTCATCAGTTGTCATTTAAACACGTATTTATTGGATGTCTATTTACAACATACTTTGTGGATAGCGAAAAATGAGATAACAAAAACCAAATCATTATATTTTAAGCCGAATTTTTTTTGGTATAAATTTAAGGAGTACAAGTGCAGTTTACTACATGGATATCTGATCCACATCTTTACTGAATTATTGTTGTAGTTCCTAACATCAATTTCAAATGCTTAAAACATGCACATACACACACAGTTGACTTTTTTCCCTCTTGAATGCATAAGACAGAATTTATATCTTAAACAATAGAATTCCAGCCTATTGTCATTTTTCAGATGAGTAATGCCAAGGTTCAAAGAGGTTAAGTGAATTTTCAGAGTTGCAACACTAACACTAAACAAGTCTCAGGTCTAGAATACAGAGAGTCTGGTTCTAGCGGCATTTCATTAATATTCTGTGCTGCAGGGATTAAAAATGCCCGTTTCAACAGGCGCCTAGCAAATAACGTAAGTAGAAGGCTGTGTTGAGTTGAGCGAGTGGTGAGCTAAAGGGTCTTGCCCTTCAAAAGGGACTGCTACTCAGCTGAAGCCAACTGACTCCAGCGGGTAACCACCTCCGCATTTCCAATACTTCTGATATTTTCTCAAGGGAAGCTAAAAATTCTCGTTTTAATGTGGACGCTTCCCATTATAAATGCAGACAGCTAATTTCATATAGAGAAAACACTGCTTCAAACACAACAATCTGCAAGGTGGAATTTTGCTGTAGTCGAACACTCCGCCTGAATATGTGGTCACTTTAAATCAGAAACAGCCTTAATTCTCAGCCCCTAAGAGAATGCAAAGTATCTCAACAAGGATAAAGATCAAAAATCTAAACTCCTGTGTATTTTCTTGTTCCACAGACAGAGTGCCAAGAAACTTAAATCATGGTTTCAGTTTAGTATAAGCAATAAAATCCACACTAAGAAAACTTTTCTCCAATCACCCTTATTATCCTTTTGATGACGGAGAGGATGCTATTAATAGTCCATTTTTTAAATGAAGGTCAAGAGGTAAGTGGGTAGATTCTGCATCTGCACTAAGGATACTAGTGGGACTATGTCAATGCTTATTAAGCACTGGGGTGACGGTATTGCTACAAAGAGTGGCTAAGGGCTATGTGTGGTGGTTTTTAGTTTCCCAGAGTTTTTCTCTTTGCAGTGAAATCACTCCAAAATTAAACACATATATGCAAACTATTTTAATGATAGGGATATTTTTGAAATATATTACATTTTAGAGACTAGCTTAAATTTTAGAATGATTTTAGAAGATATTAGAAATTAATAAGATTAGATAGGTTGAAAATATTGGGAAAATTACCATTTTATGGTTATATTCAATGTAAGTGAAAAATAGTTCGCTTGGGTTGAGACAGAAGCAGAGAAAACAATTTGTGGAGACAACAGGAATCATATTTAGGATGAAAATTGCATTGGGGGCAGTGCACGGTGGCTCATACCTGTAATCCCAGCACTTTGGGAGGCCGAGGTAGGTGGATCACAGAGTCAAGAGACAGAGACCATCCTGGCCAACATGGTGAAACGCCGTCTCTACTAAAAAGACAAAAATCAGCTGGGCGTGGTGCTGCACACCTGTAGTCCCAGCTACTCAGGAGGCTGAGGCAGGAGAATCCCTTGAACCTGGGAGGCAGAGGTTGCAGCCAGCTGAGATCGTGCCACTGCACTCCAGCCTGGCAATGGAGCGAGACTCCATCCCAAAAAATAAAATAAAAAATAAAAAAAAAAAAAGAAAATTGCATTGGGATAGCTGATTCAGATATAATTATTATATTGTATTTTTAAATAATTCAATAACTAAATAAAGTAGATAAAACATGAACGAGAGATTGAAAATGGGCTCTGAAACCAAATTAGGATTAATTTGTTTCTGTGCAACTGTGTAGGAAAAAATATAAATCTCACAGTAGTGTAGAGCAGGTGGGCTTATTATAGAAACAATTTCAGTCTGTACCCCTGTCCTCCACTTCTGTCTAGACACTGTCCCTAATTTCCTTCCTTCATGAGAATCTGTTGCCAGTAGGGAGACTAGGATAGTGGAAATACATCCATAGTCACATACTGTTTGCATTTTTAGTTTCCAAGAACACATTTCTTCAAACACAAGGAATAAAATATATTTTCCACTTGGAACGGCCAGCTAAAACTTACTGTGCTGTTCCCCTACACTGAATCACATAAGTTTATTCGTTCCACAAGCACACACCTCTCCTCCAAAATAGAGTTGCTAAGACCCAACTCACCTGTTAAAAAATGTCTCTACTTAAAAAAGAAAAGATAATCGTCACAGGAATACACAGAGCTCAATCTTTGAGCAAGATATCACTGTATCAGAAACCCAGGTACAAGATACATTAGCTCTGTGATCATGGATAATTTACTGCACCTCTCTGCTTCACTGCAAAATATCACTGATGACATTGTCCTGCAGAGTTGTTGTGGGTGTAGCAGAATTCTGAGACTGGATTGTGTTTCTCCTAGGGATTTAATGTACCTGACTACATTTAGGTCTAAAGCTCTTTAAAATGGCTGAATGGATTTAAAAAAAAAAAATACCATTATCAGCCAAAATATCCTACTGCAAATTATAGATTAAATGTACTACAGATAACTTAAGTAGAAAATAGGCCAGGCGCGGTGGCTCAAGCCTGTAATCCCAGCACTTTGGGAGGCCGAGACGGGCGGATCACGAGGTCAGGAGATCGAGACCATCCTGGCTAACACGGTGAAACCCTGTCTCTACTAAAAAATACAAAAAACTAGCCGGGCGAGGTGGCGGGCGCCTGTAGTCCCAGCTACTCGGGAGGCTGAGGCAGGAGAATGGCAGGAACCCGGGAGGCGGAGCTTGCAGTGAGCTGAGATCCGGCCACAGCACTCCAGCCTGGGCGACAGAGCAAGACTCCGTCTCAAAAAAAAAAAAAAAAAAGAAAAGAAAAGAAAATCATTGGAAAGATAACAGAAAGATCACAGAATGGACGGAAATCTGAGAGAAATCTAGAAATAAAAGCTAATCAGGAGAGTGGTTCAGTAATAAGAAGCAAATCCAAGGACACAACCCAGAAACAATTGGTTGAGAGGTCATGTCAGTGTACTGTACAACACCTGATATTGCCATTACTGACCTCATGGTGCCACCATCTCTGATGTGTACATCTAATTTATTGAGACTTGGTCAGATGCCACGTGAGATTAGCTGGGCTCTTGTAAGTCTGTAGTAAGAGAGCAAGACCCATGTTCTCCTGAAGACTTACACAATAGAAATACTACTAAAGTAGGAAGTCTCAAGGCAGCACAAAAACAGCAAAATTTACAATGATGTTGTATAATATGATATCTTTGTTTATAAATATATTTATATACCAAAATACATACTAAAATAGCAACTGAATCAATTGGACTATAAGACTGTAAATGAGTTTACTTGTTTTCAGTTTGTTTGTATCTTTGCATCTTAACAAAAATAAATAATTGGATTAAATTAATTATAAAAGATGAGAATTTATTGTTTTAGATTACTCATTCCCTCATTCTTTTATTCACTGATTTATTTAGTAGGTGTTTATTGAATACTATGTTTTAAAAGCAATGTCAAAAACTGGATGGCACATTTCAATGAACAAAGTGATGAGCTCTTCCCCTTTATGAACTACATAGTCAATTATTAGGAGATAATTTATTTTTATTTTTATTTTTTTTGACACAGAGTCTTGCTCTGTCCCCCAGGCTGGAGTGCAGTGGCGCAATCTCGGCTCACTGCAAGCTCCACCTCCCGGGTTCACGCCATTCTCCTGCCTCAGCCTCTGGAGTAGCTGGGACTACAGGTGCCCGCCACCATGCCTGGCTAATTTTTTGTATTTTTAGTAGAGATGGGGTTTAACCGTGTTAGCCAGGATGATCTTGATCTCCTGACCCCGTGATCCATCCACCTTGGCCTCCCAAAGTGTTGGGACTACAGGCATGAGCCACCGTGCCCAGCCAATTAGGAGATAATCTTTTACACAAGTTCCTAAAGAAATACAAATTTTGATAGGAAGAGAGACCATAATTTAATCTGTGACATAAAAGATGAGACCTGAAGAATACAATATGATTTAGTTTGTATTTTTGTCCCCATACAAATCTCATGTGGAATTGTAACCCCCGGTGCTAGAGGTGGAACCTGGTTGCGGAGGTGTTTGGATCATGAAGGCAGATCCCTCATGGCTTGGTGGTGTCTTCATAATAGTGTCTTCTGGTAACTGTAAACTGTGTGGCACCTCCCTGCTTCTACTATGTCTCTCTCTTATTCCTGCTTTCACCATGTGATGTGTCTGCTCCTGCTTTGCCTTCTGCTGTGATTGAAAACCCCCTGAGGCTTCACCAGGGGCTGAACAGATTCTAGCATTATGCTTCCTATAAAGCCTGCAGAGTCAAAAGCCAGTTAAATCTCTTTTTTTAAAAATGAATTACCCAGTCTCTGATACTTATTTAAAGCAATGCAAGAACAGCTTAATACAGAGAATTGGTACCAAGCAGGGGAACACTGCTATAAAAATACCTGAAAATGTGGAAGCAGCTTTGCAGCTGGGTAATGGACAGAGGTTGGAAGGGTTTGGAGGGCTCAGAAGAAGACGGAAAAAAAAATGAGGGAAAGTTGGGAAAGTTTGGAACTTCCTAGGAACTGGTTAAATTGTTGTGACCAAAATTCTAATACTGATAGGCAGTGATGTCCAGGCTGCCAAGGTCTCAGATGGAAATGAAAAAATTATTGGGAACTGGAGCACAAGTCACATGTGTTAAGCCTTAGCAAAGTGACTAGCTGAGTTATGTTAACACACTAGGGATCTGTGAAGTTAGAACTTCAGAGTGATCACTTAGGGTATCTTAAGCAGCAAAGCGTTCAAGAAGATACCTGGCTGCTTCTAAGAGCCTAATTCAGAAACAGGAGCAAAGAAATGACTTAAAGTTTGAAAAATTTGTAGCCTGACCTTATGGCAAAGAAAGAAAAAGGTTTTGTGAGCGGGTGAGGTAGGGGAGAGGAATTCAAGCAGACTATGGAACAACAACTTGCTAGAGCTATTTGCATAATTGAAAGGGAGTCAAGTGCTAATATCCAAGACAATGGGAAAAAAAAACTTGAAGACATTTCAGATACCGTCACAGGAACACCTCCTTATCACAGGCCCAGAGTACAGAATGCTTTTGTGGGCCAGGGCCAGGGCTCCACTATCCTGCATAGACTTGGTACACTTCTCCCCACACCCTGGTTGCTCCAGCTCTAGCCATGGTTCAAAGGGGCCCAGGTACAGCTCTGGCTGCAGCTCTAGAGGGAGCAAGCTGTAAGCCAGGTGGCTTCCATATCGTGTTAAGCCTGTAAGTGTGCAGAATGCAAGAGTGAAGAATACTTGGCAACCTCCATCTAGATTTCAGAGGATTTATGAGAAAGTCTGGGTGCCAAGGAAGAAGCCTGCTGCAGGATCAGAACAAGCTCTTACAAAGGACCTCTACCAGGGCAGTGCCAAGGGGAAATGTGGTTTTGGAGCACTTAAGTAGTCCTCAATGGAGAACTGCTTAATGGAGCTGTGAGAAGAGGACCACCTATGTCTGGAAAAGTCACAAGCACTCAACAGCCTGTGGAGAGTAGCCACAGTGGCTGAACCCTTTAAAGCCACAGGAGTAAAGCACCTTGCAAGCCACACAGCAGAGCTGCCCAAGGCCTTGGGGGCTCACCCCTTGCACCATGTGCCTTTGATATAGGACATAGAGTCAAAAGAAATTATTCTGGAGCTTTGAGATTTAATGACAGCCCTGCTGGGTTTTGAATTTGAATGGGGTCTGTAGCCCCTTTCTTTTGGCCGATTTCTGCCTTTTGGAATGTGAATGCTTACCTAATGCCTATAGTTTTTTTGTATCTTGGAAGTAAATAATTTGTTTTGATTCTACAGACTCATAGGTGGAAGGAACTCATCTCCAGAAGAGAGACTTTGGACTTGGACTTGGGTATTAGGACTGCTGAGTTAATGCTAGAATGAGTTAAGACCTTGGGGGACTGATGGGAAGGCATTATTATGTTTTGCAATGTAAGAAGGACACGAGATGTGGGATAGGCCAGGGGCAGAATGATATAGTTTGGACATTTGTCCATGTCCAAGTCTCATGTTGAATTGTAATCTCCAATACTGGAGGTAGAACCTGGTGGGAGGCGTTTGGATCATTGAGGTAGATTGTTCATGGCTTGGTGCTGTCTTTGTGATAATCAGTTCTTGAGAGATCTCATCGTTTAAAATGTGAGGCAGCCCCCACCCCCACTTACCCTCATTCCAGCTTTTGCCATGCTACATGTCTGATCCCCACTCATCTTCCACCATGATTGAAAGCTCCCTAAGGCTTCATCAGAAGTTGAGCAAATGCTAGCACTGTGCTTTTTGTAAAGCCTGCAGAACCATGAGCCAATTAATCTTTTATTTATAAATTATCCAGTATATTTCTTTATATTGAAGCAAGAGTCTAAAACACAATAATTAGCTAAGAAAATTAGAGGTAGACCAGCCTAGGTCAGGAAGACACACTGTCTGTAAAGGGCCACATTGTAAATATTTTCAACCCTGCAAGGCATATGTTCTTTGTTGCAACTACCCTAGTCTACTGTTGCTGGAGAAATGTAGCCACAGAGAAAACAGACAGCAGGCCAGATTTGACCCATGGGCAGTGGTTAGCTGCCCCCAAGCTAGGCAAAGAGCAATTTAGGTATATGTGAAAACTTGGATGAACAAAATACACATGTGTTGTTTATGAAAACATAGCACGTTCGTTTAGCACCGCGTCTGAAACTGAAAATATATTTAAATTTATTTTCTCATTCAATCCTTTCAATGATTTGATTGAGTAGGTAACATTATTATTTCCATTTTACATATAAGAAAATAGAGCCACAGAAACTTTAAGAAAATTGCCACAAGTTACATATTTGTAGATGACAGTGATGGGACTCAGGCAGTTTGACTCCAGAGACCACACTTGTAAGAGATGTTCCAAAGAAAATACAGCTGTAATAATTCTAATTGAAATACTAAAGTCTCTGTTAATTCTGAATAATTGATATTGTTACACTACTTCTTGCCACCCAGAAACACATTTTCTTGCAGTTTTTTGTGTCTTATTTTATATGTTTGCATATTACTTTATAGATTTCTTCATATGAGACTTAAAATTTTTATTTTTTATTTTAGTATTTTAAAATTCTGTTACGGTTTTTATCATGAATACAAAGCAACTGTTTATTTGCACATTCAATGTAAATGTTTATTGCTAAAGTAAGTTTAATTGTTGAATTCAATAAAATGTTTATATTTTTCCACTATTTAGGATATTTGCTGTTCTATTTTGTCACTTTAGCTTTCTTTTAAAACTTTTATTTTGCTTAGTGTTTAAGACTGTGTGTTGTTGTTTATCATTTTTGTAGCAATTATTACTAGAAGCATACCTTCTTAACTCCTTTAAACCTTAGACTAAATAAATAATGTTGATTTGCTAATGATAAAATGTCACTGCCTTTCTATAATAAATCTTCATCATAGTGCACCATTATTTTGATACATCATTGTTGTTATAAACATGATTTTATTTGAGATATTTGAAATTATACTCACATATCATACTGGCTTAAAATTAGTTTAATCTAAATTATTTCAGACTCTGGTCTTGTAGGCTTGTGGGTTTTGCAAATTAAGTAGAAGTAACTGCTATTTTAAAGGCAAAAATACTGTAAATGAACTTAAAATAATATGTTATTTTAAAAGTAGAAAAAGTCTGTTTTTCCATCTTGTTCTCATATCTTGTTTTATTTTTTTCGCAAGGAGAATTATAATTAGCTCTTCAATGTCTTCCATTTTTAATTGTTCCTCCTAAGTCAAGATGAAAATTTTCTATTTTGTCAGGGAACATTCAATTTCCTATTGTTTTTTAAATTTATTGTAATAGAATTTTAGGTGTTATTTGATTGTATTGTCTATCAAATTGTCCTCTTTTTATGGTTGCATGTTTTTTTCTATTTTATAATCGTGTATATTTTGCTACCCCATCACAGAAACACACAGTCATATATTTCTTTAAGCTTATGATAGAAGTTTTTGAATTTATTTCTTTCCACACAATTAGCTGTTGTTTATTATCCTTCAATAATTTATTTTATTAATTTTATATTTTATGCTTAATTCGTTTTTAAAATTTACATTTTAAAATACTGTAGAAAGAAATGTTCTTTCAATTTTTCTTCTTTAGTAATAATGGCATTTAAGGTAATATATTTCTTCTAAGTACAGCTTTAACTATTTCTCATAGGGTTTTATTGTGAAAAGGTTTAATTTTTATTGCTTGCTAGATAATGTTATATCCCTTTCTGACCTAAACTAGAATATGAATCTTAATTTCTAAGTAGTTATGATCACATTGTGACCTTTTAAAATTTATTTCTAACTTTATTGGCTTGTAGTCGAAGAATACTACTTATAAAACTTTTACCATTTTGAATGTATAAAGTATTTCTTTGTGGTAATTGCTACAAAAGTTTCATGGACATATGAAAGATTTTTGAGGGATATACTGTTTAATGATATTCATTAAATCAAGATTATTATTAATTAATAGCTTATTTTCTATACTAGCTTTGGCCAATTCTTGGAGTGGTTTATTAAAATCTCACAATCAAACTAAATTTAAGTCAAGTTCTTGTGTTTATTAATAATTCCCTAACTTTAACTGATTCCTTATTTTTATGCATTTGTGACTATTATATATTTTCTACTAATTGTATCTTTTATCATATATAATGCCTTATTTTATTTTGATTAGCATATTTCTATTTAAATTTCACTTTAAATTATACTAATAGTCATGGTTTATTTTTATTTGCATTTATCTAATATCTGTTTTCACATCTTTATTTTTATTATTTCATTATCAAGTATATTTATTTTAAAATGTAGCATTTTTATTTATTTTTAATGTGCTTTTTCTATATCTGTCTTTTATGGGGATGATTCATTTCATTTTCAATTAGTATAATTAACTGGTACATCAGATTCTTGTCACTTTCTCTACATTAAAACTATTTCACATTGCTTCTTCTCCTTGTCTTTTCTCTAGCTTATATTTATCCTCGTTTCAAAATACATACTTTGTTATTTTTCTTTGATCATTAAGAAAAATTATTTTTAAAAATTTTATTAAAGGTTCCTATTTTTCCTTACTTTGCTCCCTTCATCCAATTCAGACTCTTTTATATGAGAAAAAGTTAAAAGAAATGAAAGAACCAGATAACCTGAAAAATAATTTTCCCAACCTAACTCTCCTATTTCCTCTTTACAATAAGACCTCCTGCTCTAAAATTAAAGGACGCATTTTGCCTTACTCCTGCTTCTGCTTTCCATCCTATTCTAATTCTCTCATGAGAACATGAACATTTGGTAAAAGCTTTGCTAACTCTTCATCTCCAACCCAAGCCTGTTTTCTAGGTTTGGTTGAAATCATTAAATACTTTTACTGTTATTACAATGACCTCTAAGTATATCCTTTTAGTTTCAAGGCTCTGTATATTTAACCCTTATATTTATATTCTTTTTTTTTTTTTTTTTTTTGAGACGGAGTCTCGCTCTGTCGCCCAGGCTGGAGTGCAGTGGCGCGATCTCGGCTCACTGCAAGCTCCACCTCCCGGGTTCACGCCATTCTCCCGCCTCAGCCTCCAAGTAGCTGGGACTACAGGCGCCCGCCACCACACCTGGCTAGTTTTTTGTATTTTTAGTAGAGACGGGGTTTCACCATGTTAGCCAGGATGGTCTCGATCTCCTGACCTCGTGATCCACCCGCCTCGGCCTCCCAAAGTGCTAGGATTACAGGCTTGAGCCACCGCGCCCGGCCTATATTCTTTTATTATACTTCTCACGTTCTCACTATTTCCTCTTCCTCTTTTCTTATTTTGAGTTTGTGTTCTTGCACATTTTGGGCATAGTATAATCATTTCTCGTGTGTTTTTCTTACATGCACTATTGATGTTATGCTTCCTCAATCTCAGCTTATCCTCAAATACCATACCGTAACTCATGAGTTAGCTCTGATAGGTAACTGCTGTTTTGATGGCCATTCAACTCTTGATTGTATCTTTTTTCTCAGTACTCTTTAGAAGTAATTTCTATTGGTTTCATTGACACTTAATGAAGTAAATGTCAATTCTGTTCACTGAGACTTTTCTTCCTTTTTTGATGCTTTTTTCTTTTTATGCAAGTTACTATTTAATTTCAGAGTCATTAGATGTTGCAATTGAGTAGCTATCACCTTTTTATTCACGTTAGTGCCCATCTTCTCTAACAACTTCACTTTTCTGTGTACCTTATTTGTTTATACAGATTGATCTTTCTCTCTGATATGAGGTCCTCTGAGATAGTTAACTTATTTTGTTTTATAGTAGTTTATGTTTTTCAAGCCCTTATATTATATTTCATGCCTAATTGCTGGATTGCCTTCAAAGGCAGCGTAGTTAGGTGGTGATTATGGTTTCTTCTACATGGGCTGTGGTGGACAGGAAACCAAGGAATTTAGCTCCTTGAAGAGGAATGTATAAGAAGGCCCTGGCACCCCATATTCCTAGTTCAAGTTCTTCTTCTGTAGGTAGAACTTGGCCTACTCCTAAGCAACCTCTTCGACTGTTATATAATAGAAATGATGCAATTCGGTGACATCATTGTAGACTTCCTTACCTCCAAATCTGAAGTCAACACATCTGTTATAATGAAACTCTGCTAGACCTACGCATCTCTAGGTTTTGCCCTGGGGTCCTCAATGCCACTATCTAGGTCTTCATCTGGCCCTTAGATACTAAAGTCTCACATATTTTTCCTTCAAAGGGTTCTTAGTAGAGTCCAAAGATTCCACTGTACTTAGATGACTACACGTCCCAGCATCTATATTTAGAAGAAAAAGATAACTTGGAGATAGGAAAGAAGAGCAATAGATTTGAATTTGGGTGTTTCTATGTTCAGATCTCTCTTTCTTAGAAAGACTGATGTGAACGTCTAAAATACAATTACAGTAATTTAAATGTTGATAATATTGCGATTTAAGTGTGCCCCTAGTTCTTAAGATATTCAATTCCAACAAAGTCTGAGATGCAGAAATAATAGTAGATATAATGATGAATATCTAATATTATATGATGGCTAACATTATTGAGCACTTATATAATGATAATTAATTTACATTTATAATTTGTATTAATAGTCACAAAACCCCCATAAGGTTGTTTCTACTACTTTCTTCATTTTACTGATAAGAAAAGAGAAACATAACTGGTAGAGAACTAAGCAAGTTACACAATGAGTAAGTGGATTAGTAGATTAGTAGAAACTTCAACTAATGCCTGAAGATTTTCTGCTCGGTGGTCCCCCAGCACAGCACGACCCAAACTAATTAATATAATCGAAGTAACATAATTCAAAGAGAATGAGCAAGAAAGCCTCTTTCCCAAAATATTTCAGCTTTTATACTTATTATTTCTACTTTGTTTTTTCCTTACTTTGAAATTTCCTCAAAAACATTTGAGCAAATTAATGATGAACTACATATCAAAAGCAATATTATTCTTTAATTAACAAAGCTCCTTAGACTTTATTAACATATATTACTAGTTATGACAGATTGCATAAAGGAAACTTTAATTCCAAAAGGCTCATCTATCTTTCATATCTTCAAAAATTCTATTTGCTTACAATTGCAGTGGATATAACGTGGCTTAGTTTTTGAACAACATTTTTTAGTCCTTAATAATAAGGGGTGATGTAATAATTCTATGACACTTAAAGCAGGTACAATGTTATAGTATTTTACCAAATAATTAAACAAGAGTTTTTCTCCTCTTATGTTCTTTGATTGGACATCGTTTGTATTTTATAGGAAGACTTTCACTTATTTGATCTAGTCTATGTATAGAAGACACCTGGGAGATAGAAATTGTGGCTATATGATAGAAACTATGGTATTTAAACTTAATGGTGCACTTAGAAGCAACAAAGAAAAACTTCTTAGAAGGTTCTGTTTTTCTAGAAGAAATATGAAGCTAAATATGCCACTTATTTTGAGGTATTCTAATGTGTTTTAATAATATCTCCAAATGGGAGGTGATTTTTATATTCCTGTGAGCTCTCCATTTTATCTATTTCTTTTGGAGAAGAGTAAATACTCCACACCTATAATGCTAAGTAGTTCTTAACTTACATTTTATTTATTATCTTTCTTATGGTTAGAGGCTATGTTTATAAGAATATTTTATTTTTGTGGCTCATTTCTGTCATTAAAACAGATAATGCAACCACAAAAAGGAATATGATTGAAAGAGAATTGTTTCTTTAAGGTGAGTTCACAGAGATATTTTTGAGCCTTTTTTATTGGTTTTCTTAGACGGAAGGAAGTAGTGAAGAAGATTGTGTGGGGTTCCTGCTAATAAAATGATATAGTAGTCGTTAGTTGTTTTATGGTCATTCAGTTGAAATCAAGTATACTACAGATTTATACTTTGAAGCACATGAAAATAAAAATGTGAGGTTAAATATCAATAGTCACTCCAACATCTGAAGGACAGGGATAATTTGAATTAGTTTGTGAATATATAAAAGACACTTGTTTTCAGACGTAGTTTAGGTGCAGAATTACAGAACTTGTTAATTAGAATGACAGATGAGAGAGTAGCAGTGTCAACTTTAAGCTTTTTGGTTTAGATATCTGAGTCACTACTACCTCCCCTTAGAAAGATAGGGAGAGTCCAATGATAAATAGATTCTAGATGAGAGAAAATTGGCTCAGTTGTGGATTTTATCAGTGAGTGTGACTTTTGGGTGTTCATACAGGAATATCAGGTAAAAACTTCAAAAGGAATGTGGAACTCAGGAAGAATTATATTTTTTTCAAAGAGACCATGATCAATTTCCAGAATTCAGATAAGATAAAAACCAGAGTAGCTGGTTTCAATGAGTCACATGTGGAGTGTGAGAGAAGAGGAGTTTAGAATGTTCTTAGCTGAAGTTCGGTAGCGAAGGAAAGAAAAAAGCAAAACCTAATTTTAAAGGTACAAGAAATAAAGACGGTAAAAATGAAATAATATCTCCTAGATGGGGAGAAAAGAAACATGGTTTAAGATTTCATCAGAAAAACTAAGAAGTTACGGCAAACAAACAAACAAAGCAAAAACCAGATAAATGAGAAAAAGGAAGTCTTAGTGGTGAACTTTGATTTAAAATGGGAAGGCGCTGTTAATTTCCAATTTTTAGCCTAGTAGTAATTGTTTACGAACAATGAGAGGCAAGTTAGTAGTATACATTAGGAAGGTGGTAATAGTTTTAAAATTTGCATTGGAAAAGAAAAGAAAGGATATTAGAAATGAATGGTATTCACAGCTCATCCGAATAAGCAATCATAAATTTCCAATAGATTCAATGCTGTCCTGTAGCTTTATCCAGTACATTTCCAACTAAGAAGAGCTGTTTTATTGATCCAAAGTCATTATATTGATCCAAAGTCAACAAAAGCAAACCAGGGAAACTTGAATAGGCATGACAATTAAGCTCAATGTCAAGAGAATGACTGTCATGAAAACTCTAGGTAACAGATTCTTAAAGAACAGGGAGGATGTCAAAGTATAGGAAATTACAATGAGTTTGAGGAGGGTTCCTCTTAGGAATAAACAAAGTGTATTCCACACATAAAGGAGGCCACACAGCGTGTATTTATCTTTCTGGGTCTGGTGGTTGCCAGGGACTGGAGTGAGATAGTAATGAAGAAGTGTTGGTCAAAGGGCACAAATTTTCCGCTATAATATTAATAAAATCTGTGGATATAATATATAGCACAGTAACTATAGTTAAAAATAATACTGTTTACTTGAAATCTGCTACAATAGTAAATCTTAAGGGTCCTCACCACACATAGACATACATAAAAGAGGATAACTATGTGTGGTGATGGATGTGTTTATGAATTTAATTGTGGTAATATTAAACAATGTATACGTATATCAAATCATCACGTATGAATCATGAATATATATAATTTTCATTTGTCAATTATACCTCAATAATGCTGGAAACAAAAAATAAAAGAAAGAGAAAGGCAGAAACAAAAAATGATTAAATTAGAGGAAAAGATGGAATATTTGGAACAGTTAAAGTTCTGGTAAAGTATATGCAGAAAATTACCTAAAGATATGAATGATATGAATTTGAAACTATTAATGGTATTTTGTTCAGCACATTGCTATGAAAAATTCCAAACATACAGCAAAGTTGAAATAATCTTACCATGAATATCTATACCATCCATATAGGAATTTTCAGTTACATTTTATTATACTGTTTATCACATATGTCTTTATCCATCTTGCTATTCATTTACTAATTTGTCTCAGTGTTTCAGGAATCTCAAAGGATATTTCAGGCAACATACTCCTTTTCTCTAAAAACTTTAGGTACCTCTACTGAATTTCTCATAATATTTTGTACACTTATTCTAGATTTGTTTTGTGTATCAGTAGCTTTGTTTTATTACTGACATTTTTAAAAGATGCAAAAAAGGCCTTTGATAAAATTCAACTGTCATCCGAGTGAAAAAAATCTTAGAAAAATAGGATTAGAAACAGTATTTGTGTGTGTATGATAAAAGATACCAACAAAAATCATACAGCAAATATTATATTATGGTGAAATATTAGAGGCATGCCTCTTGAGATTGATAAGTGGCTCAAGCCTGTAATCCCAGCACTTTGGGAGGCCGAGATGGGCGGATCACGAGGTCAGGAGATCGAGACCATCCTGGCTAACACGGTGAAACCCCGTCTCTACTAAGAAATACAAAAAATAGCCGGGCGAGGTGGCGGGCGCCTGTAGTCCCAGCTACTCGGGAGGCTGAGGCCGGAGAATGGCGTGAACCCGGGAGGCGGAGCTTGCAGTGAGCTGAGATCCGGCCACTGCACTTCAGCCTGGGCTACAGAGTGAGACTCCGCCTCAAAAAAAAAAAAACAAAAACAAAAACAAAACAAAACAAAAGTTCACTTGTTGCCGTTACTTCAATTCAACATTGTACTAGATGTCCTTGCCATGGAATAAGAACAAACAAAGAAATAAACATACAAGGATTGAATGGCAAGAAATAAAACTTACTGCTTTGCCGGATTGTAAAATTGCATAGAAATTCCTAAATAATCAATAGATAAGCAATTGAAATTGATAAAATAATTTAGCAAAATCTTTGGCTTCATGGTCAGTTTGTAAGTATTAATTTTGTTTCGATATTACCAACAAAAAAATCAGAAAATAAAATAAAATTACTATTTGCAATAACATCAACAACTTGTAAAAGACAGAAATAATTCTAAATGGTAGGCAAAAACTTGCTACAGAAAATATTTAAAAATTGAGAGTAATAAAAATCTCAAATAATTGTATCTATTTTAATGGATTGATATACTTAGCATTTTAAGTTATTGTTTCTACCAAAATCTGTACATGAATTCAGTATCATAATAGATAAAATCCCAGGAGTGTCTGAGTGTGTGTGTGTGTGTGTATGTGTGTGTGTAAAATTGATTCTAATATTGATTTTTGTTTTTTTTTTTTTTTGAGACCGAGTTTCCCTCTTTGTTGCCCAGGCTGGAGTGCAGTGGTGCGATATCGGCTCACTGCAACCTGTGCTTCCTGGGTTCAAGTGATTCTCCTCCAGAGTCGCTGGGATTACAGGTGCCTGCCACCGCAGCAGGCTAATTTTTGTATTTTTAGTAGAGACGGGGTTTCACCATGTTGGCCAGGCTGGTCTCTAACTCCTGACTTCAGGTGATCCGTCCACCTCGGTCTTCCAAAGTGCTGGGATTACAGGTATGAGTCACTGTGCCCAATCAATTCTAACACTGATTTTTAAACACAAAGAGCAACCAAAGTTGAATGACTTGCAGTGTAAGATGACATAACTTAATAGAAATTTATACTAACTAAAATAATACGGTTAATTAAGACAATGTCATTTCTGAATAAAGATTAAAAATAATTGAATGAGACACAATTGTCCAAAAGCAGATCTACACTCAAATAGACCTTTTAATGACGACAAAAAAGGCACTACAGACTAGTAGATAATTATGAATCTTAGCCCTGTCTCACATCAGACGTTAAACCTCATTCCAGGTGGAGGGTGGAGGTAGAAAGTCTCACACAAGATAAAATCATAAAGCTTCCAGCGGGTAACTCAGGAGAAAATGTCATGAATTTGGAATAAGGTGACATTTCTTTAATAGGACAGTAAGTTCCAAATTGAAGAAATTATACAATGTTTAAGTTAGAAAATTGTATTCATTAATAGTTATTATTAGCAGGTGAAATGCAGGATATAGAAAGATAGGATACATTCTCATCTATTTAATTCTCAAAAATCTAGTTCCAGTTTATATAGAGCTATTCTCTAAGTAATAAGGAAAAAAAATGATAAATCAATCTTAAAAGGGATAAAAAGCCTTAAATAGATATTTTACCAAGGAGGGTATCTACATATGCCATAAATATACAAACAAGTTCAAAATCTAATTAGTATCCAGAGGAAATCAAATTCAAAACTCAATGAGATAGCACTATGCATCTACTAGAATAACTGAAAATGTGAAAAACCCCATAATATTGAGTGTTTGAGGTAGCGCAGCAACTGAAATTGACACCTGCCACTGGGTACAACAACTTGAGTAACCTCACTGGCATTAGTTACAAACCTGAACATCATATGATCCAGTAATTTCATTCCTGCCCAGCAGAAATGTGCACAAAATCAGGAACTTAAACACTAGCAACAGCGATCATGATAGTCATATGAATTTCCTTAACAGTAAAACGGATAAGCAATGGTATTATATATAATGTCATACAATGGATTACTATATAATTAATTTTCTTCAATAGTAAAACAGATAAGCAATGATATTATATATAGTATCATACAGTGGATTACCTTACTGCAATAAAATAAAGAAACTATAGGTACACAATGTTTTGCTTGAATCTCATAAACATTGCTATGGTTTGAATTTTTTTTTCCCCACTAAAATTTATGTTGAAACTTAATCCTCAGTGCAGTGGTATTAAGAGAGGTGGTCTTCAGGAGGTAATTGAGTCATAAGAGATCTGTGCTCATGAATGACATGAGGTGCATTATAAAAGGGCTTGAAGGAAGGAGTTCGCACCTTTTCGTTCCTGTTGTCCCTTTCACTGTATAAGGCACAGGATTCCTCCCATCCAGGATAGCAACAAAGTGTCATCTTGAGTGCAGACAGACTGGGCCCTCATCAATTGGTGACCAGATCTTGGACTTCCCAGTCTCCAGACCTCTGAGAAAACAAATTTCTGTTCTTTATAAATTACCCAGTCTCAGGCACTTTGTTAAAGCAGCATGAACAAACCAAAACGAATACAATGGGTAAAAAGGCCAAAATAAATAAATAAAGGAACTTAATATATAATCCCATTTATATATAATTCAAAAGCTTCCAAACTAATCTATGATCATAAACTCAACTAATTGGGTTCCGGTGTTTCCGGTCTGGATGGTAGTTTAACGGACATGTTCATTTTTGATACAATTTATTAAGCTGGCCAATTTTGATGTATGCATTTATTTTTGTATGTATGCATGTGTATTTGACAAGTCATTTTATCAGTCTGTATGGTTTGGATATCTGTCCCCTGCAAATCTCTTGTTGAAATGTGAGCCCCCAGTGTTGGAGTGGGTCCTAGTGGGAGGTGATTGCGTCAGAGGCGCAGATCCTTCGTGAATGGCTGGATCCTCCCTGTAGTTATGAGTGACTTCTCACATTATTATTAGTTCCCTGAACAGTCAGTTGTTTACGAGTGTGGCACCTCTCCACACTCTTGCTCCCTCTCTTGCCATGTGAATTGCCAGTTCCCCTTGCCTTCTGCCATGAGTAAAATCTTCCTGAGTGCTCCACCAGAAGCCAAGTAGATGCCAGCAGCATACTTCCTGTATAGCCTGCAGAACTGAGAGCCAGATAAACCTCTTTGCTTTACAGATTACCCAGTCCCAGATATTTTTTATAGCAATGCAAAACAGACAAACACATCAGTATTCAAAACATTCACTCATTACCTTGCTTATAATTCCATCATAATTATGTATTTTATAATTTCATTTTCCTTGATCTTTATACTTTCTTCTCTCACAAAAAGTGATATTAAATTTTCATTAAATTTAAAAGCAATTTAAAATTATAATATTAAAAACTTATATGTTAAGAAAGACACATTTTTCAAATTTTTTTTTCTCCAATGCATGAGTAAAACATTCAGCTTATATATGGGGGCATCTCTCCAAGAACTTAGAATTTCAGAGTATCAGGTAGTAAAATGTTAGAAAGTTTTGAACATAATCTGCTAATGTAACTGATAAGGGAAAGGTAGGCAAAATATCAAAGTGAGTCAACCATAGTTATATAATTAATACATGGCAAGACTCAAAATTGCTTTTCTGATTATAAGTTCATATTCTGTTCTTTGGTATTGTTGAATGTTTCCTAGAAACGCTCTTGAGATAAAGGTATTTCTTTGATCTCCCATTTCTAAACTTGCTGCTTGTTGTGCCTTAAGATGTGATATTCACTGGTCATAAAATTTTAGAAAGAAAAGCTCTTTGTCACTGAAGGTAAGCTTGAATGTAAGACTTGAATCTTTTCTCCATATTTTCCAACAGGGATATACCCAATCCAGAGGAGAATAGTCAGTAAAAGTGATTTTCTGTGTAAATACAAAATGTAGGATTATATCAGAGTATAAAATAACAAAAATAAAATTACTGACCATGTTTTCCTTGGAGACTGTAGAAGGAAATAATGCATTTGCTGATTATTCTATCTAAATTTATAATACAGGTATGTTTTTTGTGCAACTGATATATGTTTTAAACATATAAATCAGACAATATTAAGAACATTCTAAAACTTTTTACTAAGGCATCGCTACGGTGAATATTTTTTGTAAAGTAAAATCTCTTGTAACAGGAATAATCTTTCTTTAGTTCATCTGCTCGCATGTCTAGTTTTCTGAAATTTAATTTTACAAAACTGAAGAACAGTGGAAAAAAGATCTGAACAGATATCTCACCAAATAAGAAATCCAGATTGCAAATAAGCATATGAAAACATGATGAACATCATATGTCATTGGAATTTGCAAAGTAAAACAACAAGGAGATAAAATGACACATCCATTAGAATGGTTGAAATTCAAAACACTGACAACACAAAATATTGCCAAGGATAGGATGTAACTGAACTCCCATTAATTTTTGGTCAGAATGATAAAATGTACAACCACATTGAAAGACAGTTGGGCAGTTTCTTAGAAAGCTAAGCACCATCTTCTTGGTAAATATCCAGCAATCTAACTCCTAGGAATTTATCCAAATGTGCTAAACACTTATGTCCACCCGAAAGTCTACACATGGATGATCATAGCAGATTTATTCTTAATTGCAAAAAAGTGAAAGCAACAAAGATGTTCTTAAATAGCTGAATGGATAAACAAACTGTGGTACATCCATACAATAGAATATTATTCAGTGATTAAAAAGAAGTGAAGTGAGCTGGCTGGGTGCAGTGGTTTATGTCCATAATCCCAGCAGTTTGGGAGGCCAAGGCAGATGGATCATCAGAGGTCAGGAGTTCAAGACCAGCCTGGCCAGTGTGGTGAAACCCTGTCTCTACTAAACATACAAAAAATTAGCAGGTATGGTAGTGGGCACCTGTAATCCCAACTACTTGGGTGACTGAGGCCAGAAAATTGCTTGAACCCAGGAGGTGGTGGTTGAAGTGAGCCAAGATTGCGCTACTGCACTCTAGCCTGGGTGACAGAGACAGAGTGAGACTCCATTTAAAAAAAAAAAAAAGTGAGCTGTTAAGCCAGAAAAAGAGCTGGAAAAAAACTTAAATGAATATTGTTAAGTGAAAGAAGCCAGTTTGAAAAGTCTACATAACGTATGATTCCAAGTATATGACATTCTGAAAAAGGCAAAACTATATAGACAGTAAAGAAATCAGTAGATTTTTTGCACAGTGACACTTTTCTATATGAAATATATATATGACATTATGCACTTGGCAAAACTCATAGAACTTTATAGCACAAAGAGTAAACCCTAATGTAAACTATGGGTGTTAGTTAACATTAATGTAATGCTATGTATTAAATTGTATCTTCTGTCATTCGTATGTTAAGGCCCTAACACCAAATGCGACGTTATTTGGACAGGGATTTTAGGAAGGCTTTTAGGAGATTATTAAGGTTAAATGAGGCCAGAAGGGTAGGGTCCTAAGCCTGTTGGATTGGTGACCTTATAAGAAGAAGTTCTCTCTCTCCCTCTCTCTCTCTCTACACACATACACACACACACACACACACACACACAGAGGCATATGTCTTAGAATAAACTTCTCTCTCTGTCTCTGTCTGTCTGTCTCTCTCTCTCTCTCTCTTTCTTTCCATGAGCATACCTCAAGACATGTGAGCACACAGTGAAAAGACCACTATCTTCAAGCCAGGAAGACACTCCCTACCAAAATCAAGTCATACTGGCACCCTGATCTTTGAAACTTCCACCCTTCAAAACTATGAGAAGATAAATTTCTGTGTAAGCCACCCAGTTTATGGCAGCCTGAGCTAAGACAGGCATCCATATTGGTTCATCAATTGTAAGAAGTGTAGATCAATGACAGCTATTAATCATAGAGGAAACTATAGACCTGGGGAGAGAGAGTAGATGGGAGTCTTCTGTCCTCTCTTCAATTTTTCTGGAAACCTAAAACACCTAATAAATGCAATCCGTTAACTAATAAAATAAAATAAACAAAAGAAACACCCCAGAAACACAAATATGTGTCCATGCCCACATCAATCATTCCTTTAGCTGCCAAGTTACTTGACAGAGGCAGAAAATTCTTTCAAAGAAAATACTGAACTAGTAAGAAGCCGTACATTTAAGCCTTTTCTCCACCAATTAGATTAGTATGACTTTGGGATATTCATCAAAAGCTCTTCAGCCTTCAATTTCTTAAACTATAAGATATAATGAATTTATTTTAAAAATTCCTTACCCTGTTTTTTTATCTAACTGCATTTTATTTTGTGTTTTTATATGTTTAAGGGAATACTTTTAGCTTGCGAGCTACAAGGTTAGTTTATCAAAACATGAATAGCAAATTCATCTTTTCAAAGTAATGCAAAATCAGTGCCCTTGTTATTAGGGCTAATTGTTTTGGAATTTGTGAGTATGTGTGTGTGTGTGTGAGAGAGAGAGAGAGAGAAAGAGAGAGAGAGGAGAGAGAGATGGAGAATTTTCAAATTCAAGTTGTGAATAAAAAGTTCATAGTTTTGATAATATGGGGTTTTGACAAATTTTAAAATGCGATGAAATGTGAGTTATCAAAACTGTTGTTACTGAAATGAAATAAAGGCATATTATCTGTTACTAGAAAACTATTTGGTGGTATGAACAGTTATGCTGCTTCTCACTTTTTACTATGAATTCAATGAAATTATTTGTTTTTAAAATCATTTTTTATAAAAATAATAGTTGAGATTTAAGGTGAAAAGATATAATAATTATGGGAGAGACTTAAACATTTGTAGTTTGCATCAACATCGACAGATATTATGCATATTACAAGCGAAGTATTTCTCCTCTTTTCATCCATTTTAGTGGTTGTTTAGCATTGCATGTATTAACTTCCGACTTGGTTAACCTAAAATAATCTGAAAAGACACAAAGTAGTTGTAAAAATATTTTCAGACCAAATTATATGTGATTTCCACTAGGAATAACCTGTTCTGGCCTTCGAGAATCACTATAGTTCATTGTGTTCAGACTTCCTCTGGAGTAAATTTGAGGCTACTACCTCTGTAACTGAAAAATTTTAAGCACGTATTTTAATTACCATTGTGTCATTAGGTGCATGTGGTACTATTCCAGATTCAATCATTACATGACTTGCTACTCATGCTGTTGTTGAGCTTATGAAGAGATTAATGTAATAACTTGTCTGTGCTTTCTCTTAATTAATTTAGAATGTGCCTCATTCTCTTCCTTCTGTTTGATTGAAAATTAGCAAGAAACAGTCTAATGCAGTGTTTGTAAAACAGTAGATTTGGGGACTGCTTGCTCTAGATTATTAAAATGCTTCAGGTTCAGCTGGTTTCAGATGGAGGAGCCGGGAGTCTTCTTTTCAAAAATCCCTCGGTGTTTGTTATGCATAGTAAAATTTGGAAACTCTAACATATAGAAAGAAAAAAACTTAGGTCTATTTTTCTCTTTCCAGATTACCCTTTGAAAAAAGTAGCATATTCAATAATCTAGCATCTGCTTATTCAAGACATACTTAATGAGTGTTTTCCATATTTCAGAAATTACTGCATAAGCATAAAGAAAAATTGCCAGGCACAGTGGCTCATGCCTGTAATCCCAGCACTTTGAGAGGTGGAGCAGGGAGGATAACTTGAGTCCAGGTGTTTGAGACAAGCCTGGGCAACACGGTAAGATCCTATCTTCACAAAAACAACTTAAAATTAGCTGGGCATGGTGGCACCAACCTGTCGTCCCAGCTACTCGGGAGGCTGAGGCAGAAGGATTGCTAGAGTCCAGAAGGTTGAGGCTGTGGTGAGCTACAGTTGTGCCACTGTACTCCAAACCAGGCGACAGATAAGAATCTATAACCTAATAAATAAATAAGTAAATGAAATGAACAATTGAATCAGAACACTACCTATGGAAAATTCTCAGACCAATATGTTCTATAAGTAAACACCAACAGAATGGCTAAATTTCTTCAGCAAACAACGAAAAGACATTTTTCTAATCCAAGAAGATCAGAATGTAATCCTTGGAAAGGATTTTGATTCAAATATTACCCTTCTTAGAATTTTGTCATATTTGAATCAAAATCCTCTCCAAGGATTACAACATCAGAAATTATTTTAGAATGTTTCAGGTACTATGTATAACATAAGTTATCTGTCATTCAATACATAAGATATCAAAATGAAGTAAATAACATTAGTTTTGCTTTCATTTTATAGGTGAGAGTGTGGAGAGATTAAATGTTGCACAATTTGTAAGTTTACTGCCATAATTTGAACCAAGACCAGATGCTGCTGTCTTTGAGCTAGTCTGTCTGCCCACTAGAAAGCAAAAAACCTCCTGTAAAAAAAGGGAAGACTGTTCTAAAATTTCTAAACTGCATTTAACTATGCAGTGGCAAGAATCTTTAGGATCTTCTGGGAATTAAAACAAAATGCCAAAGAAAAGTTGGAAATTGTAAATAAACCATGCTGAGCTTAGGGACAGATCTTGAGATAAGTGATACATTCTTATTTAAAGCCTAATTTTGACACACACACACCTTACAGTCTTCGTATCATCCCCTGCAATCCACCACACCATTACCAAGACAATGGACTGTCTCTTGAGGAGTCATAATATGAAACTTCCCTATGCTGTGGAGTCTCCCAAAGGTCTATTCAGGAAAGGTTGTTACGCTTTTGAAAGCAAGCAAACACATATTGAGCGAGTACAGAATGTTTGATGTTAATGAATTCAGTCATTGTTTTAAAATATATGTTTTTTTCTTAATCAATTATTTTGGCCAGGCATGGTAAGAAGCATAGCTAAACAGCATTTTGAGCAAAGCAAACAGGGCACCTACCCTGAAGGAGCTTAAATGTAGTTAAAGGAGTAAGATAATAAACAAAATAGAGAAAAATAATTGTATTTAGTCTGTTCTTGCACTGCAAATAAAGGCATGCCCCAGACAAGGTAATTTATAAAGGAAAGAAGTTTGACTCACAGTTCCACATGGCTGGGGAGGTCTCACAATCATGGCAGAAGAGCAAGGGACATCTTACACTGTGGGAGAAGGGAGAAGAATGAGGGCCCAGTGAAGGGGGAAGCCCTTTATAAAACCATCAGATCTCGTGAGAACTCACTCACTATCACAAGAACAAGATGAGGAAAACCGCCTCCATGATTCAATTATCTCTACTTGGTCCCTCCCACCACATGTGGGAATTATGGGAACTACAATTCAAGGCGAGATTTGATTGGGAACACAGAGCCAAAACATATCAATAATACAAATAAAAGCTGAAAAAACAAACCAGATGATCCAATTAGAGGAACATGGTCAGGACAAACAAGCCTGGCAGACAGATCCAAGCTGAGGCCTGAAGATAGGAAGAAACCACACAGGCAGGAAGGAATACAAGTAACTGACCATGTCAGGAAGAGAACAAACTAAACAAAGTTGATGAGGGCTGGGAAGATCTTGGGCTTTCTAACAACAGGTAGGTGGCAGATTTGCTGTCTTGCAGCATGATCAGGGAATAATGATGTAGAATGTGGTTGACATGAATGAAAGGAAAACATTCTTCATTGGAACCTATGATGGTTAATTTCATGTGTTAACTTGACAAGTACATAGTACTCAGATATTTGGTAAAGCATTATTCTCCATATTTCCATGAAGGTATTTTTGAAATAAAATTAACATTTAAAGAAGTAGACTTTTTAAGTAAAGTACATTCTCCTTCATAACATGGGCGGGCCATATTCAATTAGTTGAAAGCCTTAATAGAAAAAGACTGAACTCTGTAGAGTAACAGGGAATTCTGCCAACAAATTGCCTTCAAACTCAAACTGCAACTCTTTCTTGGGTCTCTAGCCTGCAGTCCTAATTTGCAAATTCTGAACTTCCCAGCCTCCACAATCATGTGAGCTAATTTATTAAAATAAATTTCTCTATCTATTTATCTATCTACATCCTGACAGTTTTGTGTCTCTGAAGAACCCTGAGAAATACGAAATCTCTAAACATAAGCTGAAATTTGAATAATAGCAAAGGGCTTGTAGATCCTTCCATTGGAAAGAGGTGAGATGACTCTGGGACCCAGTACAGGATCTGGAAGGCATGTTGACCAAGACTCACAGAAGATGGGACTGATTTTTTTGGTCTATGAGTTATGAAAATGGCTACATTTTCTGACACTTTTTATGTATTTACAATTCTATGATTCATTTCTCTTATGCCTCAATGATATGGTTTAGCTTTGTGTCTGCATCCAAATCTCATCTCCAATTTCAATCCCCACCTGTCGAGGGAGAGACCTGGTGGGAGGGGATTGGATCATAGGAGCAGGCTTCCCCCTTGCTGTTCTCATGTCAGCGGTGAGGAACTTCTCACAAGATTTGATGGTTTAAAAGTGTGGCACTTCTGACCACGCCCCTGTTGCTGCCATGTAAGACGTGCCTTGCTTCCCCTTCACCTTCTGCCATGATTGGAAGTTTCCTGAGGTCTCCCCAGCCATGTGGAATTGTGAGTCAATTTTATTAAATCTCTTTTTTAAATAAATTACCCAGTCTTGGACAGTACTTCATAGTAGTGTGAGAACTAATACAGTAACTTTTAATACATTATTATTTAAAGTTTAATTTTGACACATACATCCACATAAAACAGAAAAAAAAGTATAATTTCTTTTATCACTTAAGATATTAAGAAAAATTTATGTGCTATGTTTATGAAGATAGTACTTGGAAGGCGAAGGTCAGCCCAAAGAATGTTGATTGTGAAGTATCAAGAAATATATTAGAGCACTATCCAATAGATAGGGATGAAAACAGCTGTCTGGATCATAAAGCGAGAGAATAAAAAGTAGGACTAAGATAGCACATTTTTTATATATGTGAACATTACCTGAGGATTCCAGAAGAACCTAGAGATGAGGAAATTTCACAAATACTAAGCTTCCAGTAGAAAACCTGAATGGTCTCTCAAGTGATTGTACTTTGTCATTAGAAAGAAATAAGAGTTCTGGTATCTGATCTAGCAAAGGAGATTAGAAGCTTTCATTTAGTCCTAACAATGAGGGAAAAGCTGTACAAACGAGACCACAATCACAATTTTTAAATACATCACAGAAGTGAGGTCGCAGGAAATGACAATTTTCCTGAACAGAAATCCAAAATCAGAAACTTCCATGAGAAGCAGTGCTGAAACCAGAACTGTAATTGAGGAATTGCTGGAGGCTCCATTTGGACAAATAAAAACGCCGTGGGGCTGCAGTTGTAGAAGGACCCCACACTTCTGTGAGTTTACCTCTAGGAGCTCCACCAGGGTCTCAGAGACAGTGCTGGAGAAAAATTTCCTTGTGCTTCCAGGAAGGAGGGGAGAAAATTAACCCTTTTGAAATACACTAGAGCATTCTATTCTTCTTACCAAATCCTGCCCTCGAGAGAAACTGTTTTACCAGAGCCTGTGGGGGACCTTTGACACAAGAGAAACACACTGTTACTATCAGACTCATCTACATGAACTTCCAGCAATGATTATAAGCAAGCTTGGGGGCAATGTGAGACTAGAAAATAATCCCCCAGCTGTGAGAATGGCACAAATCTCCACCTGCTGTTCAGACATATTTTTATGCAGAGCAAGAGACTTAATCCACTAGAAGAGGTGCACCAAATCCCCTTGTCCTCCAGGCATAGTTAAAGAGTAAAAAGGTAGAGAAAAAACTGCCTATCACTAGGAGAGAGAAAAGAAAAACTGTTGAAGTCAAGATTCTAGACTGTTACTAATAGAAATGACTAACCACTGGAGGAAGGAAAGAGAATTCTGTGTCATGTAACTCTCACATAGACACAAGGCAACATCTGGATGACCTAGGTAGAAAAGAGACGAATGCTGAGAACATTTGACCCCCGGTGCACAGACTTGTCTAAGACTGTGGCCAAAGACAATTGAGATACATCTATATTCCCCACTAAGCCTGGCAAGCACTGAGTAATAATAAGCAAAAATACAGTATTACTATGTGGCAGGGCAAGACCATGGATATAAACTTCCTCTGAGTAGAAAACTTACAAGGACACCTTAAACCAGAGGGATGGGAGGGGGTAAGTATGAATAATTTAAAATTATATGCTCTGAAGACATCATCTTAATCACAGAGCATCACTGGAGAACTTTGAAGTCAGTAGAATGTTAAAGATAACCATGTTAAAATCAAAGGGAAAAAAACCAATAATTTTAAAACCTCAACTTGAGATAAAATTGTTTCCAATTTCTTCTACCATGTGTGCAAGCACATATGTGTGCATATGCACACATACCCTTCCCCCCCACACATGCATATACACACACACAAATGACCTGACAGAAGAGTTATTTCCATATTCATTCAAATAAATACTGTTTTCTTCAGTCTCTACTCATATATCCAAAATGTCCAATATTTCATTAAAAATTTTAAGATGCAGAAAAAAAATAAAAAATGCTACACATTTGGAAAAATCAGAGCAATCAACAGAATGGATTCTGAATGTACCAAGATGTTGGAACCTTTAGAGAGGTATTTAAAATAATTATGATTAATATATAAAAGACTTAGTGTCAAAAGGTTGACAACATGCAGGAAGGCAAGGCTATTTTGGCAGAGAGGGAAGCTATAAGAAAGAGTTGAATGGAAATAGTATAATTAACATTCATAACAGTAAATAATTTCCTTGACCATCTCAAAAGTAGACTTGATAGGCTGGGCGCGGTGGCTTACACTTGTAATCCCAGCCCTTTGGGAGGCTGAGGCGGATGGATCACGAGGTCAGGAGATGGAGACCATCCTGGCTAACACAGTGAAACCCCTTCTCTACTAAAAATACAAAAAATTAGCTGGGCGTGGTGGCAGGTGCCAGTAGTCCCAGCTACTCAGGAGGCTGAGGCAGGAGAATGGTGTGAACCTGGGAGGTAGAGCCTGCAGTGAGTCAAGATCATGCCACTACACTCCAGCCTCAGTGACAGAGTAAGACTCTGTCTCAAAAAAAAAAATAAATAAATAAAATAGAATAAAATAAAAAGAAAGAAAAAACAGTAGACTATATATATATATGCTAAAATTATACAAACTAAAACACACGAGAAAAATATTGGGGAAAAAATTTTTAAACTGTGGGACAATCGCAAACAGTCTAACTTCATGTAATTTGGAGTAAAAAAACATAAAAGAATAATTAATAAGACACTTGGACAGAAACTCAGTAAGGATACAAAGTTCTGACAACAGTAGAAAACAGAAGAAAATAGAATTAAGAACAGATGGAACTCATACAAACAAACTACAACAAAGAGACTTAAATATTGTAATATCAATAATAACATTAAATATATGGCAGGTGCAGTGGCTCATGCCTGTAAACCCAGAAATTTGGGAAGCAGAGGCAGGTAGATCACTCGTGACCAGAAATTTGAGACCAGCTTGGGCAACATAGTAAGTCCCTGACCCTAAAAGAAAAATTAAACAGTAGCAGGGCATGGTAACATGCACCTGTTGTCTTAGCTACTTAGGAAGCTAAGGTGAGAGGATTGTTTGAGAAGTTTGAGGCTGTGTTGAGTTACAATTGTGCCGCTGTACTCTGGCCTGGGCAACCGAGTGAGACCCTGTCTCAACAAATAAATAAATAAATAAATAAATAAATAAATAAATATATATATAAATATGGTTTACCATCTCAATTAAAATCAGAGTTTGCCAGATTGAATAAAACAGTATACTCCAAATAAATAAAAATAAATAAATAAATAAAAGTGGTTTACCATCCCAACTAAAATCAGAGTTTGCTGCATATAAAAGAATTCACTTTAGAGTAGAATGGTTGACATCAGATAAAACGGAGGAATAAGAAATTTATAACTTTGCTCCTTTATGTAAGTAACGGAAACACTGGTCAAATGGTTGGAATCATCTTTCTTTCCTTTTTTGAAATCTGGATATTAACCAAAGGCTTGCCATAAGCTAGGGAGTGCTTATTCAAGGAAAACAGCTGAATATCAGTAAACACAGTGAGCTGTGCAGTATCTTAACTTAACTTGCTTTCGTCCTCTATTCCCTAGTTCAGCAGTAGCTGTGAAAATAAGAACTCACATTTCCAGTACTAGAGGGAGCAGACAGAGCTCATTTGCAAATGTTTGTAAACTTTTTTTGGACCAGTTTAGTCACTCCTTGGAAGGCCAACTCAAATTCTTAACAATATTTCGCCTTGCTTAGAGCCAGGTCAGTGCTAAAGCTGCTTCCAAGGGTATTTGTCAAACACATTTACAGAGTAATGTTTTAGTCTCTGCTTCCAGAAATAATGGATAACAACCGAGACAACTAAAGGACTAACAAGATACACCCCAACACACAGAGAGAACTCCCCAGCAAAGACTAGAAGAGCTTTTTATTCCAAGTGTTTAAGGAAATCCTGTCCAAACATTAGCTGATCACCAAGCTAATGGAACAGAGACTTCAGTGACCAGCAGAACAAAGAACACAGACTTTACAGAATTAGTTCAGAAGAGTTAATAAACAAATAAGCAAAAGCAGCTACATGGACCAGCAACAATAGTAAAGCAACAAGCATGTGTCTCATTTCCAGAGTGACTACAATATAATATTTTAAATTTCCAGTTTTCAAGAGAAAAATGAAGAAGTGTGCAAAGTAACAAGAAAACATGTCCCATATATAGATGAGTAAAATCCATCAATAAAAACTATACTTGAGGAAGCCCAGATATAAGAATTTCCAGAAAAATACCTTAAAACAGCTATTTTAAATATGTCCAAAAACCTAAAGAAAGTCATCTCTAAAGGACTAAAAGTAAGTATCTGAATCATATCTCACCAAATAGAGAATAACAGTAAAGATATAGAAATAGTTTAAGTGAACTAAATATAAAGGTTAAACCTTTAAAGTGTGATAACTGAAATTAAAAATTCCATAAGGGGTTCAATAGCAGATTTGAGCAGGCAGAAGAAAGAATCAGCAAACTGAAGATAGGACAAACAAGATTATTCTGTCTGAGAGTGAAAATGTAATGAAAAATATGAACAGAGCCTCAGAGAGTTTGACGGGATACCATTAAGCATATCAATATGCACATAAAGGGAATCCCAGAAGGAAAGTAGAGGGAAAGAAGAAAAAAATATTTACAGAAATTACCCAAACTTTCCAAATTTGATGGATAATATTAACATTGCCTGCACACCTAGCAAACCGAAACCAGCAGCACACAGAAAGAATTTTACACTACTACCAAATGATACTTATCACAGAAATGCGTACTTGTTTCAACATATAAAATTCATCAATTTTAAATACATGTTAATAGAATAAAGGAAAAAATATTTCAATAGATGTAAAAAATAATTGGACAAGATTCAATATGTATTCATATCAAATACACACAACAAACTAAGATTAAAAGGAAACTTCCTCAATCTGATAAAGGGCATCTCACAGATAACATTATAGGTAGTGGTGAAATATGGAAAGCTTTTCATTTAAGATCAAGAACAAGACAGGTGTCCGCTGTTGCCCCTTCTATTCAATACTGTACTACGTGTTCTAGCCAAGTCCAGATTAGAAAGGAAGAAGCGAAAGTATTTGTAGATGACATGACCATAAGGAATACACACACACACACGCACACACATACACACGCCCCATATAAAACTATTAATATTAAAGCTAATAAATGATTTCAGCAAAGTTGCAAGATTCAAGATCAACATCCAAAATTAGTTGCATTACCATATACAAGCACTGAACAACGTGAAAAGAAAATTAAGAAAACAAGTCCATTTATAATAGCATCAAAGGGAATAAAATACTTAAGAATAAATTTAACCAAAAAAACAAGACTTACACACTGAGAGCTTTGAAACATTATTTAAATAAATTAAAGATCTAAATAAATGAAAAGAAGTTCCAGATTTATGGTTTGGAAAATGATATTGTTAAAGGCATTATATTTCCCAAGTTGATCTAGA
Source organism: Theropithecus gelada (assembly GCF_003255815.1). Lineage (NCBI taxonomy): Eukaryota > Metazoa > Chordata > Mammalia > Primates > Cercopithecidae > Theropithecus > Theropithecus gelada. Next base: position 42,413,223 of record NC_037670.1, on the reverse strand, counting down.
GATTTAATACAATCGCTACCAAAATTCTAACTTCTTTTTCTTTTGCATCTATGGATGAGCTAATTCTAAAATTAATTTGAAAATCCAGCAAACCCTGAATAGCCAAAATAATATTGAGAAAACAGAGCAAATTTGGAAGAGTCCTACATTTCAATTTTAAAACTTACTATAAAGCTACAGCAGTTAAGGCAGTATAATACTGACATAAGGAATAGAATAGAGAATCTAGAAATAAATGATCACATATGTGGTCAATTGATTTTCAATAGAGTTTCCAAGACCATTCAATGTGGAAGGCATAGTCTTATGACTGGATGAATTACACATATATAGATGCAAATTAAACACATTTTTAAAAAGATACCTGATATGCTTTGGCTATTTCCCCACCCAAATCTCATCTTAAATTGTAGCTCCCACAATTCCCACATGTTATGGGAGAAACCCTGTGAGAAATAATTGAATCATGGGGCTGGTTTTCCTCATACTGCTCTCACGGTGGCGACTAAGTCTCATGAGATCTGATGGTTTTATAAGACGTTTCCCCCTTTGCTTGGCTCTCATTCTTACTGCCACCAAGTAAGATGTGTCTCTTGCCTTCCACCATGATCATGAGACCTCCCCACCCACGTGGAACTGTGAGTTCATTAAACCTCTTTTTCTTTATGAAGATTCCGGTCTCAGATATGTCTTTATCAGCAGCATGAAAACAAACTCATACAATAAATTGGTACCAGATAATGGGGTGCTGCTGTAAAGACACCTGAAAATGTGGAAGTGACTTTGGAACTGGGTAACAGGCAGAGGTTGGAACAGTTTTGCGGGCTCAGAAGAAGACTGGAAAATGTGGGAAACTGGAACTTCCTAGAGACTTGGAGGGCTCAGAAGACAGAAAGATCTGGGAAAGTTAGGAACTTCCCAGAGACTTGTTGAATGGCTTTGACCAAAATGCTGATTGTGATATGGACAGTAAGGTCCAGGCTGAGGTGGTCTCAGATGGAAATGAGAAACTTGTTGGGAACTGGAGTAATGGTCACTCTTGCTATGAAAGAGACTGGCAGCATTTTGCCCCTGCCCTAGAGATCTGTGGAACTTTGAAACTGAGAGTGATGATTTAGTGTATCTGGCAGAAGAAATTTCTAAGCGTCAAAGCTTTTGAGAGGAAGCAGCGCCTAAAAGTTTGGAAAATTTGCAGCCTAAAAATGCGATTAAAAAAAGAAAACCCCATTTTCTGGGGGTAAATTCAAGCCAGCTATAGAAATTTGCATGAGCAACAAAGAGCCAAATGTTAATCACCAAGACAATGGGGAAAATGTCTCCAGGGCATGTCAGAGACTTTTGCTGCAGCCCCTCCCATCACAGGCCAGAAAGCCTAGTAGAAAAAATGGTTTTGTGGGCTAGGCCCAGGGCCCTCCTGCTGTATGCAGCCTAGGCACTTGTGTCCTGCATCCCACTTGGCACCCAGCCTTGGCTAACAGGGGTCAAGGTACACCTCAGGCCGTGGCTTCAGAGGGTGCAAGCCTTAAGCCTTGACAGCTTCTGTGTGGTGTTCAGTCTCTGAGTGTATAGAAATCAAGAATTGAGGTTTGGGAACCTCTGCCTAGATTTCAGAGGATGTATCGAAATGCCTGGGTATCCAGGCTGAAGTTTGCTGCAGGGTTGGGGTCCTCATGGTGAACCTCTGCTAGAGCAGTACAGAAGGGAAATGTGGGATTGGAGCCGCCACACAGAGTCCCTATTGGGGCACCACCTAGCAGAGCTGTAAGAAGAGGGACACTTTTCTCCAGACGCCAGAATGGTAGATCCACTGACAGCTTGCACCATGCACCTGGAAAAGCCACAGACACCAGTGCAAGCTCATGAAAGCATCCAGGAGGGGGGCTGTATCCTGCATAGCCACAGGGGCGGAGCTATCTAAGGCCATGGGACCCCACCTCTTGCATCAGTGTGACCTGGATGTGAGACATGGAGTCAAAGGTGATCATTTTGGAGCTTTCAGATTTGATTGCTCTGCTGGATTTCAGACTTGCATGGGGCCTGTAAGTAACCCCTTCATTTTGGCCAATTTCTCACATTTCAAACAGCTGTATTTACCCAATGCCGGTACTGAAAGGACACAAAAATAGATGTGTACCCACCCCCCACCCACTACACCCTTGTTCTGCTCTCTAATCTTTGCACATACCAGAGATTTCGTAAGTTCTGTGAGTACCTGGTTTTCTGCACGTACCAGAGATTTTGTTTTGCACATACCAGAGATTTTGTAAGTTCTGAGGCAAGGTCACAAGACGTGTTTAAGTAAGATAAACTCTTGCTGCCATAAACCTGCTCTCCCGCCTCAAAGTTTGAACCAAAATATCAGAAATGGCGGGAACCAATCATAGTTAGCCAAATCGCCTTGTTCAAACACTAGCCAATCATATATCTGATTTGTATAATAACTCTATGCCCACTTTTCTTAGACTATATAACACTGCTCGGAGCTCAGTGGGGGAGCTCTCCTGCCCGTCTCGTTTCGCGAGCGAGGGAGAGTTCCAGGTTCGAACCTGTAATAAAGATCCTTGCTGCTTAGCTTTGACTCTGGACTCTGGTGGTCTTCTTCGGGGAATAAACGGTCTGGGCATAACAGTACCTTCATTGTATCTAGGAAGTAACTAACTTGCTTTTGATTTTACAGGCTCATAGGCAGAAGGGACTTGCCTGGTCTCAGATGAGACTTTGGACTGTGGACTTCTGAGTTAATGCTGAAATTAGTTAAGACTCTGGGGGATTGTTGGGAAGGCACGATTTGTTTTGAAAAGTGAGGATATGAGATTTGGGAGAGAGGGACCAGCAAAGGAATGATATGGTTTGGATGTGTCCCCACCCAAATCTCATCTTGAATTGTAGTTTTCATAATCTCCACGTGTTTTGGGAGGGACCCCGTGAGAGATGATTGAATCATGGTGGCAGCTTCCCCCATACTGTTCTTGTGGTAGTGAATAAGTCTCATGAGATCTGATGGTTTTAGAAGGGATTTCACCTTTTGCTCGGCTCTCATTCTTCCTGCCACCATGTAAGATGTGCCTTTTACCTTCTGCCATAATTGTGAGACCTCCCCAGCCAAGTGGAACTGTGAGTCCATTAAACCTTTTTTTCCCCTCTATAAATTACCCAGTTTTGAGTATATTTTTATCAGCAGAGTGATATGGACTAATGCAATACCCAAAACCAAAAACCAACAACATCTCAGCCCATATCTTGCACCATATAAAAACTTAACTCAAAATGAGTGACCTAAATATAAAAGCTAACACTATAAACTTTTAGACTAAAACATAGGAAATAATCAAAATTCAAAATAACAATAATGAAACCTTTGTGACTTTAAGTCATGATTTCTTAGAATTCATACAAATTCATGAATCAGAAGAAGATTGATTAATTTGACTTCATCAAAATTAAAATTTTCTGCTCTTCGAAAAATACAGTCAGAAAAAAAATACAAGCTACACACTTTGTCTACAGAATATGTAACGCATTTTAAAATTCAACAATAAGAAAACAATCCAATGTTTAAAAATGGAGAAACATTTTGAGCAGATATTCCAATAAAGAAAATATCCTAATGGCAATAAGTACACAATAAAATGCGCAATGCAGTGAGTGATATGTAAATTAAAACCACTACAGGAAATCACTTCACAACTCTTAGAATTAATTGGGGAAAAAATCCTGGCACTACCACGGGATGGTAACGATGTTGAGGGTAACTGGAATGCTCACACATTACTGGTAGGAATGCAAAATGGCACGGCTAGGTTGAAAAAACTGCTTGGCAGTTTCTTATAAGGTAAAAACATATACACACACACACATATATATTATATATATTATAAAACCCAATAATTACATTCCTAAGCACTTACCCAAAAGAAAGAACCAAAAACATATATCCACACAATAATCTGTATTTGAATATTCATAGCAGTAATATTTATGATCACCTAACACTGGAAACAGCTTCCTAGGTTCATCAAATTTGTAATGAGTAAGCCAAATCTTATACAGGAATGTACAATGGAATCCTACTCACCAATAAAAAGGAACAAATCATTGATAAACCAAGATGAATGAATCTGTGATATTACACTGTGTGAATAAAAATCTCTCAAAATGTTACCCAATGTATGATTGCATTAACTTATGAAACATTGTGTAAAATATAAAATTCTAGGAAAAGGTGAAAGTTTAGATGTGACCCAGGAGCTAGGGTTGGGGAAAATGATTAATTACACAGAGACACATATAAACTTTTTGAAGTGATGGAAATCCCCTATATATTGACTGCAGTGGTGATGACACAACTATATGCATTTAATAGAATAGTATGCCCAAACTGGGTGATTCATACTGTATGTAAATTATGCTTCAGCAAACCTGACTAAAAATAAGTACCACTAAATAATTATTTTCATAACCACCACCAAAACCACAGTAGGTCCTGTGTTACAGGTAGACAGACGTGAGCATGGCAGGGGAGGGCTCTCCCCCACCCACTGGAAACGTCAGGTGATGGTTCAACAATTATCGCACTGCCTCCCTAAAAGTAATACATTGGCAGCCAGCACAGGAAGAGACCATTTCCTGATGGCCCACACTTGTTAACATTAAAGTGTTAATTAAAAGTAGAACCCTCGCCCCCACCCCCCAAAAAACACACACCTCTCCAGAGTACCAACTTCCGGGCATGCACATTAAGAGAGAAAAATGGTGACGTATGATCTTCCGGGTACACGCTACCCGAAAAAGGAAGACAGCCTTAGAATGGCAAGCCTGTAATTCCGTAAACACACTGCGGGGCTTACTTCCCAAGGGTAAGGAGGGCTCTGTGCACGCGGGCAGCCCACCCTAAGGTAAGAATCATGGAAAAGAGGAAAACCTCTCCTAAGATCATGGTTAAACAGGGCACTTGACCTTCTCTCTCTTCTTTTTTATCTCTTTTTTTTTTTTTTTTTTTTTTTTTTTTTAAATTTGAGACGGAGTCTTGCTCTGTCGCCCAGGCTGGAGTGCAGTGGCGCGATCTCGGCTCACTGCAAGCTCCGCCTCCTGGGTTCCCGCCATTCTCCTGCCTCCGCCTCCCGAGTAGATGGGACAACAGGCGCCGCCACCACGCCCGGCAATTTTTTTTCTTTTTTAAAGTATAGATGGGGTTTCACCGTATTAGCCCGTCTCAGCCTCCCAAAGTCCTGGGATTACAGGCGTGAGCCATCACGCCCGGCACCCTTTTTGATCTCTTGGACCTTGGTGCCCACTTGAATCTCTTCCAAGCAAACTTTTCCTTCTTTCCTGTTCTAAAGTCTTTTTAATAAACTTCCGTTCTTGCTCTGGAACTTGCCTCAGTCTCTTTTTCTGCTTTATATCCCTCAGGGGAATTCTTTCGTCCAAGGAAGCAAGGGCTAAAGTTGCTGCAGACCCTCACGGATACACCGCAGGTCACTTGGGGTAACTCAGATTCCTGCCAACAGTAAGACTTCTTTTATTTTCACCTGTTGACAAAGTAAGATGTGTTTATTCAAATCTACACGTTTTCAAGGTTTCTGTTCAGGTCAAATAATTTTTTCGAGCTTCTCACCCACATATCCAACTGCCTACGTGTTATTTTACTTTATGTGTCCTATAAGTAATTCAAATTTATGATATTCAAAACAGAAATCATTCTCCCTGCCACCCCTTCCTGAAATGTTTCCCATCCTTTCTTTCTCATCTCATATCACAGAATCCGTTATTCAAACTGGGATTATGGATACTAGGATTGTTTCCTTTTTCTCTCTTTCTCTGTATTTAATCAGATCCAATCTGTACCTAATACATATTAGACATTCAAAATACGTTTCTGAATGAATAAATAAAGAATTCTGCTCCTGGGAATAGAACAAATGTTTGAATGGTACTAAAGACAGCCTGTGCCTTCAGAAAAGCATCATGAAACATTAACTCTGCTTTTAGGAGCAAAACCGTGCAATTAAGATCAGAGTGTGGGGGAAGGGGTTGAAAGTTACTCTGCTGCTGAGATGCGCAAGTTAAATACTATTAGAGAAATAAGAATAAATTGATTGAGGCAAGAGTGTCATAAACTCTTCCGTGTTTATCTCCTTAGGTTTTATGCTGTGCATCCTAGGTCTCATTTATAATTCTTATATCTGTCTCTACTTATGAATTCATAACTGCTTTGTTCTCTCAAAGGCACTCCATTTCTCTATATTTTATGCCTGGCTTTGCTAAATCAATTAAGTTCAATTGAATTTAGCTAAATAAGTCACAAAACTAAACCCACAAGACCACATTAGCAAAGACATACTGCCGCATTCACTCTCAATGAATATTTAGTAGTATCCATATTTCCTCAATCTGAAAGCTGACCTGATTTATTATTTAAGTCTGTAAATAGAATAAAATTGATTAGTCTTAAAATAATAGCCACTATTATCTAAAGGAAGGAAAGAAAAATGTAGTAAACTGAAGAGTGGTATTCATGAGTCTGTCCCAGTCACTTGAAAATAAAATTTCAATAGGTGTCCAAGCAGGGTGTGACAAGTCTTCCCTGCCTTCCCTCCCCTATCCCTGTTTCTGTGGAGATCAGTCTGCACTTTGAAGCTGCAAATGGCATGTGAGTTGTTTTCACAAACCCATGATGGATAATGGCTAATGGGTAGTACTGTGGTAACAAACCACTATGTTTTGAACAAAATAGTTGTGGGACTTGGGGGTATTTTAGTGCTTCTTTTGCTTCACGTATGCACCAGGTTTCCCAGAAGAACTGGCCAATAAAACTGCCGGAACAGGGAAGGTCAAAGCACAAAAGAACTAATAGGATCTCAAGGGAAGAATGGTGCAGCTGCTGGTTATTACCACTCATGCCTAGACCAGGAGGTCTGTTAAAAAAAAATCTTAGAACTCCTTGCAGCAGGTAGAATAAATAAACTTACCCTTCTCCATGCTGATGCTTATTTCAGATGATCAAGATGGCATTTTCATTTTTTAAATTAATGTATTTTTATTGATACGTATTAGATGTATATAGAGTGTATGTCATAATTTTATAATTCATATAACCAAATTGGAGTAGTTGGGATGTCCATCACCTTAAATATTTATCTTTCTTTTCCACTAACAACATTCAAATTATTTTCTTCTAGCTATTTTGAAATGCACAATCAATTAATGTTCACTATAGTCACTCTACTGATCTATGGGATACCAGGTCTTATTTCTTTCAAGTGTATATTTGTACTCATCAAGACTGCATCATTTTCTTCCTTTAGATTGAATTAAAATAACCATCCTTTCAAACTTTTCTAAATGTTCCCTCAGGGGAGGGCATCTGTAATTTGGGTCATTAATGTTAAAAAAAATCATAAATTAAAAAACATTAGATAATGCAGGGGACAATTTAAACTAATTTAAATTATCAGATTATTATTTTTTTACAGGCTATGGTCTATGTTCATTGATTTCCATGGACACTTAATAATAATATATTTTAGGAACCTCTTTCTATAGGTTAGATTTTGCATGGATTAATTAATCTTTTCCTTTGGCTATGTATTATTACTGTTTCTTATTTTTAAAAAAAATAAGATACTACTAGGTACTGTGTCTCACACCTGTAGTCCAGCACTTGAGGAGGCCAAGATGGGAGTATCACCTGAGGCCAGGAGTTCAAGACCAGCCTAGGCAATATAGTAAGAAACCTGTCTCTACAGAAAACATAAATAAATAAGATACTAAGAAAGTTTTCTAAGAGAGAAAGAATAAAATCTTCCAATTAAAGTGATATAATTTCTTATTACTTAAAGCTTTTTCTAAAAAATACACTGATTTTATTAATCAGTCATCATCATTGTACATATGTAAAATAGAAATATAATTAAAATTAATTAAAGTATTACTAAAATGCATTACTATTCAAAATCTAATTGTTAATTACTTTTCTGTTAATTACTTTTCTGTCCAGGTCTGTCATGTGAGTTGACATTATCATCTTCTCTGTCATTAAGAGTTTTAGATGTAACATTTATGAAAATGCATTATGTTTTAACCAAAAGCCAGTAGTGGTGTGCTTATAAGATAACTTCATAAAAATCCCACTTTAGTATAATTGCTCAGCTGTTTGATTCATAAACTCCCCAAAGCCCGCCACTGTAAATTCCGAAAATAAAAAGAGAATTCCAATGTTGTCATTTAGATTTTCTTTAATACCTCTGCCATCCACATCACAAACTTTGAAACTGGATATTTATTATTTAAAAAAAATTTATAGGCAGTGACAAGTATGCCATTATTACTCTCCAGCTGACATCAATTTGAAGACAGTATCAATTATAAGATGCATTGAAGCTGGGTGCGGTGGCTCAGGCCTATAATCCCAGCACTTTGGGAGGCTGAGGCGGGTGGATCACCTGAGGTCGGGAGTTTGAGACCAGCCTAACCAACATGGAGAAACCCCATCTCTACTAAAAATACAAAGTTAGCTGGGCGTGGTGGTGTGTGCCTGTAATCCCTGCTACTTGGAGGCTGAGGCGGGAGAATCGCTTGAACCCAGGAGGAGGTTGCAGTGAGCCGAGATTGCACCATTACAGTCCAGCCTGGGCAACAAGAGCAAAACTCCATCTCAAAAAAAAAAAAAAAGTTGTATCCATATATCAGATGCTATGTGTAGTGTACACATATGTTAATGCCTAGAGATACATAGTTAGTGAAATGGTCAAGCCAGAGTTCAAAAAGAGGCCATCAAGCCCAAGCCCAAGATTAGAGCTATCTTTACACTGGCATATTCAGTATTCGGGGAAGGGAAAGGGAATGGGAATTTTAAATAGAATTGGCCTCCATCTCCTTTCCCAAACTAATTTCTTCTACACTTCTTAAATGCTATCCTACTACCATCAGGTACAGAGCACCAGAGTATTCCAGCCATGTGAGATTACCTGTTTTCAACTCGCAAGTTCTTTCTTGCTTCTAATTGCATTAGACAGGGTACTTCTTGCTATAATAACAAATAGATCTTCAAAATAAAATACATTCCAAAATAGTTTCATAGAATGATCTTGGTTGGAATTCTACAAGTCTTCAGGAGTCACAGATGATGAAACAAATCTGCAACCGCCTGTTTCCAAGGCTGTTTTTATCTTATTAATCAGAACAAAGGGTGATTCCTAGTCACAACACTTACAGAATTAATTATTAGATTGTTGCAAAAGTAATTGCGCTTGTTGTCACTAAAAGTAATGGCAAAAAACTTTGTTCACTTATTCTGAATAAAATATAAAAATGTTATTTTTGATGAATCAACTCTCTATAGAAGTAAAAAATAGTCCCTCATCTCCACCGTAATTAGCATGTTGAAAGCATATTTGCCTTTCAATGAATAATTCCTGCTGATCCAGTTAAACCAAAGTAAAATTAGGAATCAATTGCTACTTTCATTTTTTATTCAAGAACATGTCCTCTTAGGAGACAGAAAGGGTTATTTCATTTTCAGTAGATTGATGAAGATGCAAATGATGACAATATATGAATGTGTACCTGGTTGAAATGATTTAATAGAAAAAAGAAAGATTTCTAACGATATGAAAGACATCTTCATTCTCATGTTTATTGCAACATTATTCACAATAGCAAAGACATGGGAGCAACCCCAATGTCCATTGACAAATAAATAAATAAAGACATGTGGTATATATATGTAATGGAATATTATTTGGTCTTTAAAAAGAAGGGAAGTTTGGAAGGCCGAGGCGGGCGAATTGCCTGAGGTCAGGAGTTAGAGACCAGCCTGGCCAACGTGGCGAAACCTCATCTGTACTAAAAATACAAATAATTAGCTGGGCCTGGTGGTGTGTGCCTGTAGTCCCAGCTACATGGGAAGCTGAGGCAGGAGAATGGCGGGAACCCAGGAAGCAGAGGTTGCATTGAGCCAAGATCCCGCCACTGCACTCCGGCCTGGGTGACAAAGCCAGACTCCGTCTCAAAAAAAAAAAAAAAAGAAAGAAAAAGAAGGAAATTCTGCCAGTTGCAACAACATGGATGAACCTAGAGGACAGGGTGCTAAATTAAATAAGCCTTACATGGAAGAACAAATACTATATGATACCAATTATATGAGGAATGTAAAATAGTAGAGTGGTGGTTTCCAGGGATAGGGGAAGGGGGAAATGGGAAAGTATTAATTAAGCAGCACACGGTTTCAGTCATACAAGATGAATAAGTCCTAAATCTACTGTACAATATACTGCCCATAGCTAATAGTACTATATTGCATAACTAAAAATTTGCTAAGGTGATAGGCTTTTTAAAAGTGTTCCTATCACACATACACAAATAATAAAGAGTGTAGTAGGAAAAAAATGACATCAAAGAGTATGCCATTCAAGGATATCATGAATTATATAAAAGATATCATATATCATACAAGATCATGTAGATGACAAATGGAAAGATGGAAATTCCTAATGTGGTGATCTTACCCAAATCAATGAACACTTCTAAAGTTTCTCCATAAAAACAGGTTTTCAGGGGATACTCAGGATTGTATACAAATATGTTCTTCAGGGTCTGACAAAAGATAAAAACGCTATTTAATAATAATAAAACAACAGAAATCTATACATTTTAGAGTACATTCACATATAACTTCTCACCCTGGGTTCACACCACCATTTTGTTTATGTTGGGACAAGTGTTGTTTTTATGATTTTACAAATAAGGCAGCTGTGGCTCAAGTCAAACCATGACTGGTCAAGAATTCAACTCCAGGGTTTTCCCCGATATCATTTCTGTCGTTACTTTTTAGAGGAGTAAGTCATGGGTGAAGCCATTCATTTGCTTCTGGGAGTCAGCTGTGAAAAAAACTGCACACATCACGAATAGTCTAATTCCTCAAGCCAATAATAACTGAAGTCATTTTATATAATTTACTCACCCAGATGTAAACTGCAGTATATGCACCTTGTTTCACGGTGGCCCCTGGTAATCTTCAGTATGCAGCCGTGGTCCCCCAAAACTTGGAATTATGCCTTGCTTCTTTTCCTTGCTTTAGTGGCCTTTTGACTATTTTTCTCTGGCATTGTTTCACATTTACTTCAGTTCTACTCTGTACTCAGAACAAAAAAAAGTTCTCCCAGTCCCTCTGTTTCTTTGTCGGAAATTTAATGTTTCTATGTTTTCAAGACACAGAGGTAGCATAAAAGCTTAAAACCTCATGTCGGTCCGTACCTCTTTAGGAAAGTATCACGCCTGTATAAAATTGACCTATTCTGAGCCTTCTGACTATTCTTCAAAGGAAAGAGGCTGCCATATCATGAACTTTTTCATTGAAAAACTTGGCTTGGTTTAAATGCCCCATTTCAGTAATTTTGTGGTAAAATGAATTGAATTGTCCAAAAATGACCACAGGAGCTCACTCTAGATTTCTTGGACAAAGAGCCAATTAAGATAGTTGGGAATAACACTTCAGTCCCACCCTAGTCTCTCATCAGAAGGAACTACACCCAAATCTCAGCTTCCCACGGAACAAGTTGCTGCCTTTCCTTAACAAGAGAAATTATAACATCTCATGGGCCCCAAGCCCTCGAGGAGTGTGTGGCTGGTCTTCCCAAACAACTCCTAGCAATGGCTGGCTTCAAAATTCCAGACTGCCTGAGACCAAGTTCCCTTTGTTCTCCCCATGTACAAGATAACTTTCTCACATTTGCCCATATACAAGATAACTTTCTCACATTTGCTCCATAAAATGAAAATTAAAGGGAAGGTGATGTCCCCTCCACTAGAACATAAAGTACCCTGTGGGCCCATGAACATCCCAGGCCCTGACAAGCCTCTGTGTCGAGGGACCAGGAAAATGTGGGGTTTCTCTTTCTTTGCTGACCTGGCCTTGCAAATAGGACTTCACGGAATTCATCCAGAGTCCTACCCACATGAGAAAGTTTAGAGAGCCAGAAGAAATCTATCTTGCACAACACAATGGTTCGCAAGCTCTTATTTCTGACAGCGAAATGATCATGTAGCATAGCCAGGCACAGAGTGAGCGATGCAGAAGCAGTTTGTACTAAATGTTATGACTTTCACCTTCTAACAGGTATATTGTCACCAAAATAAAAATAAAACTAGCAAATCTCACCATTTCTCCCTAAGCTACCAATTCCTTTTATTTGCCTAGCTTCTCTAGAATAGTGGCTTAATTAATTAGAAATAATTACCTTTACTTAAGCATACCACACCGATGTTTTTGAATACTACCTTCTTCAAATCCTATAGCACTCTGTTGCTTTTTATCGGGACATTTAAGCACGCATTGGGAAATATTTCATATAAAAGCTATTTATAAAAAATTATGCCATCATTTCTTTCCAAAGTAGATGCTTCCTATTACTAGAGAATACATATTTCAACTTGTTATAATTATTACTATTACTATAATAATAATTTAATTGTGTAAATTTATACATGTTAGTGCTTAGGTGTTTTTTGTTATATTTTCTATGTTATATCCTGATTTCTGAAAAAGAATATTACCCAAAATAGTAAAAACAGAGAGCTAGAACTGAATTTACACTTTTATAATATATTAATCATACTGTATTTTTGTACTACTAAATTCACAATAAATTTTTATTACTACTTCATTTTTAATATGTAATTGATTTTTATATGCATTTTGAAGTTACCTAACTACAAAAACAGGAAAATATAGCAGTGATTATCTCTCAGTAGTGGAATTATAGGTGACTGTTTTATTGATAGCCTGTAGTTTCAAATTCTTTTAAGTAACTATTTATCATTTAAGAACATAAAAAATGATTTAAAAATCCCAAGCTGGCATCTGGACAGTTTTGAAAAAGATAAAGACTTTTTCACCAGTCATTATCAAACAATTTATAGGGAAAATAATGTCTTGACTCAGGCGCTCTGGGAGGAAAGTAATACAGAATATTTAAAAAGCAGGACACACCAGATAACTGTTTTCTCTTTTTTTCCTTAGATCTCAACCGAGATGAGTCAATCACTTTAAGACCCAGGGTTTTAATTTTCTCATTTAGGTACTCACCAAGTACATTCACTACTTTATCACTTTTTAATATCTGAATAATAAAATTATTAAAATAATAAATAAAAGAATAAAATTGCAATGTTCTTTTTACTTGAAAGAACTACTCTTTTAATACCCATGATTGCATCTAGGTCTTTGTAAAATGGCACGTATATAACTATAACTCATTGTTTTCTATGTACTGGGAAATCGTATTTCTACTTGTCAAAAGTACCAAGAAGTTTTGCTTTAATTAGCCTAATTTTAAGGCTAATTAAGATAGGTATCATTACAATAATTTGCCCAAGGTCACCTACAAGTAAGCAAAAGAATTAATATTCAGATCTCGTTCTTTCTCCAGGGTCACCACCTGCCAGCTCCAGGGAGTATCCTTCACCCGGTAGCCTAAAAGACAGGGCACCTCCATTCCATCAAACACGACTCCCCTCTGCTCTGACAATATGCCCTCTCAACATGCCAGGTTGCCTCTTAATTACTGACTGCCAAATGTGGCCAATGGTCTTGCCTTCAAGCATACTGCTAAGTGCCCAAGTGAGCACAGACTTATCTACTCCTCCTGTGAATTCATCAATGAACAGACAGTTGCATCATTGTTGCTATGAGAGGGGAAGCTACTGATGTAAGGCTGAATTTGCCATTACTCTCTTTCTGATTGACTCAGAAAAATAACATAAAAATAAGAAAGCTGTTTTGTTTATGAATTCATTTTTGTACAATTTTCTTTTATGAAAGCCACAATCAATAAAAGTTCTAACATTCATATTTCCAGCCACTAGCAGGTAGTAAGGTTGCTTAACCTCTGCTGACTGTGCTGTGTGAGAGACTAAATTCCCTGAATTCAAATTATCCTGGCAATTTAGCATAATGCTGAGGCTACAGGTCTAGACCCCAGGGAAATTTGCTTTTACTTTGATAAACTGAGATTTCTCAATACTCCTGTAACAGCTGAGTGGCTTCCCTTGTTCTGGAGAGAAAGTATCCTTCTTTAATTTCTTCAGGGGATTCTCCCACTGGGTTAAATCAGAGCCTACTACCTCCTTCAGATAACACCAAGTAACTGGCAGCAGGGAAAGTGAGGCCAGAGAATAAAAGTCAATGGCATTTTTGGCATCAAATAAAGCCTCAAGTAAAAACATTAACCACTTTGTGCTTAGGTACTTACAGAAAAAAACCATTGTTTCAGGAAATTACATGTTTTGAAAAATGAAACAAAAATCTGTATGTAGAAACTTAATACTGCACTAACTGTTTACTGAACTAATATATTTTTGTCCAAGATTTTTACTTCTAAAAAATGTACTCTAAATATTGCTATCTTTTCTATTCTGACTGATGTGCTGCATTGTACATAATGAAATCACATTGGACTAAGAATTAGTAACATTAACAAATTCTAAGGTGTTTCATTACCTCTTATTGATCTTTTTTATATTAAAAGTGATTTTTTTCATTACAGGGGATTGTAGAAATTATATAAACAGTAATATCAGTAAAATGAGTTTAAAATACTGTTTGTAAAAACTACAACTTTCCTCACAACTAGTTACCTTCACTGAAGAGAATTTATTCATACTTTCTGTGGCAGTGCGTTCTCCAGGCTCCCAACAGGATAGATAATCTAGAACAAAAATATTTTTTAAAGTGGCAGAAAGATATACCCACTTTGAGCATTCATCACAATGTTAGAGTGCATGGGAAAAAACAAAAGGGATTACACTAAATTTTAATGCACCTGATATCAAGCAACTTCAACCATGCTAAACAAATTTAGGTGGGGGATGGGGCTGTCTGGTATTGGCAAAGACAAGTGAGCAAAATATCTCACTTTACAGAAACCATTATTAACCGACATTGGCGTCTTCCTGACTCAAATGACTCTTTCTCTAATGTTTGTTTGTTGCGTGACTTTCCTTACCCAGTGGGTTATCCTAAACTTCAGTACAATGCACTGACCAGCTCACCTAAATATTTCCAACAACAAAAGTTAACAATGTAAGACCACGATTTTTCCTGTTGTTCTCAATTTCACAAGTAGTCTCCTAGGAAAGGGTCAAAACATATCTGGATCAGTTTCCTTCTAATATATCCACTTAGCTCAGTAAATTGCTCTGCATTTTTGCCAGATCCAACTTTGGAAACAAAAGTGGCTCTTATCAAAGTCTAAAATGGAAATTTTAACTAACATCACGGGTAGCTCCATGCAGACTCTCATATTTAGATGTATCCAGGAGACCGGGTATGGTGGCTCACGCCTGTAATCTCAGCAATCCCAGCACTTTGGGAAGCCAAGGCAGGCGAATCATCTGAGGTCAGGGGTTCAAGACCAACCTGGTCAACCTGGTGAAACTCCGTCTCTACTAAAAATACAAAAATGAGCCAGGCTTGGTGGTGGAGGGGTATGTAATCCCAGCTACTCAGAAGACTGAGGCAGGAGAATTGCTTCAACTCCAGAAACGGAGGTTGCAGTGAGCCAAGATCACGCCAATGCACCCTGCCTGGGAGACAAGAACAAGACTCTGTCTCAATAAAAAAAATAATAATAATAATAATGAAATAGATGTATGCAGGAAAAATTCAGGCAGTTTTTATGCTCCCACAATCCCAATAATTTAAGTTGACTTCTAAAACCTCTTACACTGCTCTACTCTGGTCCCATAGCCATATTAGACTATTACTAAAGAAAAAAAAAATCAATGACATCTAAAGCATGGTTAGACTAACATTTTTCAAGACTATCACAATAGATACAGGGACTATGGCAATGGGGTCTTGCAGTGGGGAGCGAGATTAGGCTTCACTCCAAATATAGCAAGGGAAAATAAAAATTTATGGAGAAAAAGAAGGGTGGGGGTCAGTGGATGGAAAATTACTAAGAAAGGTCAGGGTTAAGGGGATTCCGATTCAGCTGATGTAACAGGATTCTTGCTGAAGACAGGCCCAACATGATTAGACATCACCTCGGGGAAGGTGGAAGATGAGGAACCCAACTAGATATCAAGCACGATTTGATAATAAGGGTGGTGGGATCTTGCTAAACTGACTTAGCAGGATTCTTGCTAAAAGTGAATTTTACAAGAAAGCAAACCTAGGTGAATACTCAGAGCATGACTAAAGTTTGGTAAAGGAAGAATCTATGTCACCGCACAAGTCAGTGAGTATCCAGCTTCTTCCTACCTGGTAGGCACTTCCAAATTTTACTGTAAACATGTGTGACTTGAAGTTACGGAAAGGAGAGAGGCACAGCAATAGCTACCACTGTCTTCAAAGAAATAGTACCCTCTGTCCCAAACCTCTTCTTTGGTTGTATATACTGGCTAAAAGTGGTTGGTGGATGAGAGTCAGAGAACCTGTTTTTAGCCACTGCTCAGCAAGTCCTGCTAATGACGCTTAAAGAAGCTCTCTTGAGAATGTCATCGATTGTCCCTAGCTTTGGAAATTTCTGAGTTATTATGAAAAATTTATCATTCTGTTTTACTTGAGAGAAAGGCTGAAGCTATTCAAAAATGAACTGGTTCTTAAAAATATATTAGGAAGTTTGAAAATGGACTTATGTAGAAGGCTTTATGCCTCACATTTCAGAGGGAGAAAAATCAGAGTGTTTAGGCACAATCTCTTCCCTCAAAGACACCACAGTTTAAAACTAACAGCAGTGCTAATAGCAGGAATGAAGGAGACACAGAAAGTCAAAGGAAGCAAAGCAAGCTTTTCATTGATGTATGCATAAAATTGTGATTGAATCCCTAAAGTAAGAAACATGATTGACATGGGCATAAAGCTTACTGGTAAAATGCAACTCATACCCTTCATATATATATGTGTGTGTGTGTGTGTGTGTACACACATACAAGATTTTTGCATTAGATTCCACCTCAGAGACAAGAGTCTACAATTGTTCACATCTGTAAAAAAGTTGCAAATTCAGTCATAAGGCAAATTGAAAAAATAAAACCTGCTTAATGGGGAAGTGCGGTTGGGGGTAGGGAAGAAAGATAAGTCAGTTGAAACTGAGATATAAGAACATTTGTATAAAGTCAGAACTAAGAATGCAGGGAGAAAAACACAAAAGTTACAATTTTCTTAACTGATGAGACAGTTACCACATCTCAAAGATAATTTAACACAACAATTCTTTAGATTTGGATTTTTTACTTTGATAACATTAAGCACTACTCACTGCCTGCCAAAGAAAGAAAAGCAAGTTGACTATTCCTTCAGAAAAATAGTGTCTACTAAAAAGAATGAAAATAGTACTCAAATACATACTGTGCCCAGATAATTAAGACTTATCAAAGGAGTATTTTGAAGAAAGTTATTTTGAGTCCTGGGATTTATTTTAAAAATCTAAGCCTTTCAATAAACTGCTTTTCCTAAAATTCAGATTTTTTTTAAAAATGTGATATAGGTTAGAAATTTTCAAAAATCTTTCCCTCTCTCTCTCCATCCACATTTATTCCAAAATGTTATCCATATTTATCTCTACATCTGGGTGCCTGGAAATTCTGGACTCTATGTTACCAGAATGAGGTATTTAGAACAGCTGAAAACATAAAAATTAACACATTTTAAATAATAACATGAAAGGATAGTCCATTCATTCATGAATTCATGTATTGAGAATGGATTGTAATCTGGATATATATGAGGTACTGAGAATTCAGTGGTAAATAAAACCAGACTTTTTTCAATCTCCACAGAGCCCAGGATTTAGTAAATAAAACAATATTCAGATAATCACACACAAATAAAATACAAAATTACAAACTATAGTATCACTAGAAAAGAGAGATGAATTATGCCAGTAGAGTCTTAATAGTAGGATTTGACTTGGTCACAGCCATCATGGAAGACATCACCAAAGAAGCAACAACTGAGCTAAGAAATAAAGAAAGAACAAATGTGAACTATACGGGAAGTTGTTCTAGTGCAAGATCTGCTTGGGTAAAGGTCCTGTCTCAGAAGTCACATGGAGTGTTTGAGGAACTGAACGCCAATAGGAAGGTGGGAAATATTTGACTGAGGTTGATGACATCATTAGATGCTTGTTTCAAAATAAACAATCTATTTTGTGATGTGTGGACAATTGATTTTATTGGGATAATATTAGATGGAAAGTTATTGTTTAGGAAGGTATTGCAACATACCAGATGAAGAAGATGTTAATAGTAGAGACAGAAAGAGAAAGAAAGATAACTTGAGATACAATTCTGGTGTAAAATTGACAGGACTTAATAAAGAGTTTACTACTGAGGAATCTGAGAAAGGAAAATGTCAAAGAAATTGTGTAGTATTCCAGCTTTTTTTTTTTTTAATTGACGATGTTACACTAAAGTAAGTTCATACTGTGAATAAAAGAGACAATCATAATTTCAATTGGAAACATGTTGAATTTGAGCTACTTTTGCTCAAACCAAGTGAGGATTTCATACATAAGTCACATGCAGATTATGAAATAAGAGTAGAGATCAGGTGCAGTGATTTTTTTTTTTTAAAAAAGGATCTCATGGATATAGCTAACAGTTTAATTTCTGAGTAGTAATGCTATAACTTAATAAAAACTATGGAAATTTTAGATTTTTGAGGAGGACTAGAGAAAACATTTTTTGTTTATGCTCTATTTCCCTAAACAGAAACAGAATCTACATTCTACCACAAGCCTCCCAGTTCAATGGAGAGAAAATGTACCAGAGCCGAATGAAATGGAATGGACTGAGAGACATAAAGAAAGAAGAAGCATTTCCTATTGCAAAAACTGGGTAGAAAGGTTTGAGACAATGAAGAAAAAGAGAAAGAGATCATAGATAAGGGACTTCTTTGTATCTATATTGGGTTGCATGTAGATATAGATGGATAGCATTTAAAAAATAGAATGCTTTCTGTACTTTAAGTCAGAGCAAGAAGGGAGGACAGTTTGATCATCCAATGAGATCTATAGACTATGCTTTCTTCTAAACTTTAAGGATCAATCTTTAGGGCAAGAATCTATAGGAAAATTGATCTGAAATGTGGTAGGTAAATTTAAACTTGAACTCAAGCATACCTTAGATCTGAGTTTGATTCAAAGCTTATTATAGAATTAAGTCAGTTAGCACGCCAAGACATCAACAAAACCGTTACTTATATAATGTCAAAGCAGAAAAGGCCAAAGTAATACTGGTCCCTGGAATAACTGTCTTTGGAGATGGATATCAATGGAGGACAGTGATTGCAACTATAGAGCTTTGTTGATTGGTGGGCCATGTTCTGAAGCTATCATTGAACAATAGTGAATCTTTTGCTTTGTCAGGTGATTTTATCAAATAAAGCCCCGGAGGAGACACCCAGGGCAAGGCAGCTAACAAGCTAACAGACAATGGTTCACATACATGTAGTGTCCAGAACATAACTATTAAAAAGAATAGAGTTGCCTTTGCAGAAGGAAGGAAGATTCCTGAGCAATACTGTGAAGTTGTGGGAAGGACTGAGAGCAACAGATATGGTACAGGAAGTGCCAGGTTTCTGGACTGATACCCTGGAATAAAAGATTCATCAAGTGAAACAGCTTCACATGGGTCTCCAGTATTGACCCCCGGTTTAGTCGTGATTTACTAGGGGAAACCACAGGGCTCAGCATGTAGTCACACTCATGGAAATAATTTATTACAGCAAAAGGATGAAGCAAAATTAGCCAAGGGAAGACGTACATAGAGCCTATTATTGACCAAATATTTGTACTTCCCCAAAATTTGTATTTTAAAGTTGTAACCCTCAATGGGATGGTATTTGGAAACGGGTCTTCTGAGAGGAAATCAGGATTTGATGAGGTTGTGAGGATGGGGCCCTGGTCTGGTGGGATTAGTGCCCTTAAAATAAGAAATGCCAAAGGGTGTTTTCTTGCTCTCTCTCTCTCTCGCTCTCACTCTCTCTCCTTCTATCTCTGCCACATAAGGATGTATTGATAAGGTGGCCATCTTCAAGCCAGGAAGAGGGCCCTCACTAGAACCTGACTTTGCTAGCACCCTGATCTCAGACTTTCAATCTCCAATACTGTGAGAAAATACATTTCTCTTGTTTAAGTCACCCAGTTTATGATATTCTCTTATGACAGGCCAAGCTGAGTAATATAAGGCTTTTCCAGAGTGAACCAGGTACAAGCTTCCAAGAGTGCTCCCTTAATTGAGTCACACAGTATGTGCTTAATTCCTCCAGCAATAAGTTATGACAACACATGTAAAACATTGTCTACCAGAAAAACTCATTAGAGACTCAGTGCCCAGGGCTTTAATTGAGGGCTGCTCGTGGAAGCACCCTCTGCCCAATATGTTCCAAAATTTCAGACTCCTAGTAGGAAAGCAGGTGTTCAGCTATTGTTTGTACAAACAGATTAGGCATAGTAAGCCATTCTTATTAGTTCTGTGAATGGTAGAAAGCCTCCCTAAATCCCATATGCCAGCTAAGGGCCAGTCTTGCTAGCAGGCATTTCCAAAGATAGCAGTTTCAAGCCTGCTATGTTAACTCTTTTCTCCATATAGCCCAATCTAGACCCTGCCAGGTACAGAAATCCAAGGAATTTTTAAGGGAAGCAAAGTGAGTGTTGAAAGATGTAGCATTTGGATGGTGTATTGAAGATAAAGAAGAAAACAAATGACAGCATAAAATCTATAAGAGCTTGAGAAACACAGACAGTTTTTTGTAAACTGCAGTGGCCTTGCTTTGAGGTGGTAGCTGGGGTGAAAGACAAGACTGCAATGTTACCTGGACTTGACTGGTTACTGGCATTAGATGAAGAGTTTGACAGCATAGAAATTGCCAAGGAAACATATGCATATTGTGAGGACATCTGGTATAAGAAGTTGAAAAGAATTTCAGCTTTGTAATAATATGAAAATATTGTTTGCAAAAGGCAGTGAAAAGGAAGACTGGGAAATATGGCTCAGAAAGCCAAGCAATGATCAAGAACATGTAGGTGGAGCTTACTTCATTTAAAACTTGGTCGTTTTTGCCTCATCCCCAGGCTTTCAAGGAACCTGAGAGCTTCTCTCCAAGATCTCTTGTATTGTTACAATTAATTCGGGTGAGATATTGCAGGAGAAAGTCATAACTGTGACACAAACACATCGCAGTCTTGGGATGACAGTATTTTCATTAACTAATAGATACTTTAAGAAAGTGCAGGCCGGGCACAGTGGCTCATGCCTGCAATCCCAGCACTTTGAGAGACCGAAGGACTGGCCCTTAGCTGGCATACGGGACTTAGGGAGGCTTCCTACCATTCGCAGAACTAATAAGAATGGTTTACTATGCCTAATCTGTTTGTACAAACAATAGCTGGATCACGAGGTCAGGAGATCAAGACCATCCCGGCTAACACAGTGAAACCCAGTCTCCACTAAAAAAATACAAAAAAATTAGCCAGGTGTGGTGGCGGGCGCCTGTAGTTCCAGCTACTCGAGAGGCTGAGGCAGGAGAATGGCATGAACCCGGGAGGCGAAGCTTGCAGTGAGCCAAGATCGCGCCATTGCACTCCAGCCTGAGCGACAGAGCGAGAATCTGTAAAATGAAGAGTGAGAATCTGTGAATGAAGACTGAGGACATTGGAGACATTGTCTAGCATGGGATTCCCTATTCAGGCACATTCCAAACAAGGGAAATGATGCTGAATTTGTTCTTTTTACAATTATTCAAATTGATGGAAATCAAAAATTGAACGACTATCCCCGGTAATGTTCAAGGATATGCCTAAACAAGTTATTTAACAGAAATTGAAAAAGAGAGAATTTTCAATACAGAACAGAGCAGTGAAGCTTTCATGTGTATTTTCTTCTGTCATCATTTAAAACCGTAACCATAGGAAGCATCAGTTTCATACTTCATCTCTTCCAATTCAGGAGAGAGAGTACCCTAAGACCCAGGCAAAAGTATATGATAAATTTAGGAACTATTTTCCAACTGGCATGTTAAGTATCAGCTTTGGCAGCATACCAATGACTTATATCTATGTGCAAACTCATATGAATAGATAAATCACATATACATATTTGTGTATACACATACACACACACATATATATTTTAAAATTTATTAATATGTTGGGTCAGAGAATGAAAGTTCAGATATGGAAACTTAGAGTAATAAGTAGATATAAACTACCAGGCTGCTACTGCGCTGCAAGTTCAATTTTTTTTTTTTTTTTTTTTTTTTTTTTTTTTTTTTGAGACGGAGTCTCGCTCTGTCGCCCAGGCTGGAGTGCAGTGGCGCGATCTCGGCTCACTGCAAGCTCCGCCTCCCGGGTTCACGCCATTCTCCTGCCTCAGCCTCCCGAGTAGCTGGGACTACAGGCGCCCACAACCGCGCCCGGCTAATGTTTTGTATTTTTAGTAGAGACGGGGTTTCACCGTGGTCTCGATCTCCTGACCTTGTGATCCGCCCGCCTCGGCCTCCCAAAGTGCTGGGATTACAGGCGTGAGCCACCGCGCCCGGCCGCAAGTTCAATTTTTATGTCATTATGGACTCATTCAAACTCATTCGTTTATATATTTAAAAAATGAAGCCAAAAAACAACTAGAACCAGAGTCACAGTTGGAGTTTTCAACTACTTATTCAACTGCATATAATCAACTAGGGAGCTGGCTTGTAGGGAATCTCCTAGGCTTTAGGACACTTATGATAACAACTATGGTCAGATTACCACTTGTCCTACCCTACAAAGATTGCACTTGAAAGCCAAACTTTGAGATAATGCAGGTGGAAGCAACTGCCGCTACTCAGTGTAAATGTGTATTTCATACAACCACTACAACCACTGCTTCAGGAACGGTGAATCCCTTCTATAACCTGCTATTGAAGGTACAATGATCAAGAGTACGAGGCACAGTCAATGTGTCTAAGTCAAACAAAAGAAAGGGCAATTGAATTGTGTGAAGGGAGAAGGTAAAATTTCAGAGAAACACAGGAACATCTTCTCATAAATACACAAATACACACACACACACACACACAAACACACATAGACCAAAACATCAACAAATAAAAATATACAAGTATTTATATCATTAGTTAAATTTGCATTGGAACTGGTTTACAAAAGCTAAGTTCAAGTAGAAAAATATATTACATGCTCAGAGAAAAATTGAGAAGTACCTGGGATTTACCTGTGGTTCTTTGTGGATTTTACATATAATGCTTGAATTAAAACTCTTCTTTCTTTTTCTCCCTGGAAAAGTGCTTTCCTAACATAATGTAGAAGAGAGATAAAAATGAAAATGATAGTTTTCTAAAAATACATTCTTTAGAACCATAATGTCCTCGGGCTAGTTAATAGGCATTACGAAAGCACACAAAAATTGTTGTGTTTAAATATGTGAAAAACATTAGATCAAACAATTACACAGATTTTCTTGGTACAGATATGGAAAGAGCTATAATATGATATTGTATATACAATCAGCAAAGAATATATGAAGTCTTATTTTCTAAAATGAAATCTGAGGTAGGGAACACTAATAAGCTACAAAAGACATTTGGAAAAATGTTAATCTCGGAAGGTTTTCTCAGGCTTTTTCATACATAGAATGTTATTTTTAGGGCATGTGGTATAAAAATGTGTGTTTAGTCATTGTGGTCAGCTTCTGACATAGAGTTCCAAAAGCCCTTGGAATTCTGTGAGTGATAGGAAGGTCTTTTGTTATTCGTAAAGAACCCTTTTAGACCACACCTGAGTTTATACTTGAGTTTATACCTTGGTGAGGTCCTTAGATAGCTTCAGGATGAGGACTGGTCACCAGAAAGACCAAGCACATGATTAGAGAATTGGAAATTTCAGCCCCACCCCGTGACTTCTGAATAGAAGAGGGGGCTGGAGACTGGGTTATAAAAACTCCTCAATAGCAAGATTTGGAGAGCCTCTAGGTTGGTGAACACATGGATGTGCTAGGAAGGTAGAAAGCACAGAAAGGGTATGTCAACTGTGCCACCGTCTGCCTCCTATACATTGTTTTACGTCTTCCATTTGTCTGTTTCTGAGTTAATCCTTTATAAAAAACTGATAATTTTAAGTAGGGCACTTTCCTGAGTTCTGTGAATCATTCCAGTAAATTGTTGAACCTGTGGAGTAGGTCCTACTACCTACTTCTCAATTTTTCTCTGAGCACGTAGGAAGCCCTGAACTTGTGATTGACTGGGATGGATGAAACCATGGGGAGGTCCCTAAAGTCCATTTGCAGCTGCCAGCTGAAGTGGGGGCAGCTTCGTGAGACTGAGCCCTTGACCTGTGAGTCTGTGCTAGGTCCAGGACTTAGCGTTAAACTCGAGTTGTTAGACACTCAGTTGATGTTGAATAATTAGAGCATGGGTTGTTGGTGTGGGAAATGGCCATATATTTTTTGTCACAGAAAAAAAGTACCACACAGGCTGAGGGAAGCAAAATAAAGAAGCCGATGCTGCCCAAGGTGATCAGTCCCAGCCACCAGTCCTCAGCCAGGCCTCACTGCCTTAAGAACTGGGGATGGTGAGTCTTAACCCTGGCAGCACGGAAGCACCATTTCCCCAGGCCCCATTTCAGAAAATGTTACTTTTAATTCTAAATGTGATTCTCCCATAGTATATAGAAAGTTCATATTTTATAGTGTACAACTTGATCAATTTTCACAAGCTAACTCATACAATCTGGTAAACAGCTTTTCCTTGATTTGTAAGCTTTCTTTATTGGTTCTGGCTATGAGATTTCTATTGGATATATGAAATGTGAAAATCATTTTGCACTTTGTAGTTTAAATTTTCACTCTCTTCATCATGTTTTTGACGAATCAATGTTTTTAATTTTAATATAGTTTAATTTGACACTTTTACAAGTTTTGGACCCTGCTTCAGAAATTATTGCCTATTCAGAGGTCAAGGTTATCCTATATTTCCCTCTGAAACCATCACCCCTCAAGCCATGGTAATTTTATTATTAAAAGCACACATGCTATTTTTTTTAAATATTAAGATCTGCACTCCATCTAGATTTTATTTTTGTCTATGGTATGATGTTGGTGTAAAGATACTATTGCCTGCTCCAAGATTAAAACAAATTTTTCTTCTTGAACCTTTATTATTATTATTACATTTAGATCTGCAATCCATCTAAATTTTGTTTTTGTGTACAGTGTGAAATAGGGGTGAAGATACTACCTTTTCATATATCGATGTCTAATTTACATATATTGACAACACAATTATTTTCTGACTTCATTGAAGTGCCACCATTATCACAAATTAGATGACATTACATGTTTTTGAGGTACCCGTAGAATCTGTATTCTGTTCTATTTTTTTCTATCCTTTTGTCAGAATCATAACGTTTTAGTACAGCTTTATAATTTTATAGTAAAATCACAGCTGCTACTACAGTTTCCCTGAGTTTGTCCTTCTATGGGAGATAACTTTGTCTTTTCATGGCACGTTGTATAAATATATGGATTCATAATCTGTCAATGTCTGAGGAAAAAAAAGCCTATAGGTATCTTGATGGTTTTGCAAATATATAGATAAATTTGAGCAGAACTGACATCTTTGCAACGTTCAGTCTCCAGAACATGTACATGGTATGTGCTTTGGTCATCATTAACTTATTTCTTATTATTAAATTATATTTTATAGATTTTAATGTGATTTTACAAACCTTTGTTTTATTTTTAGATATTTAATTATATTACTGCTTTGTAAATAGTATTACATAACTTTTTTACCCTTTATTCTTATCTTAAATTTCCAACTGTGTTGTTTTATCTGTGGTAGAAATACAATTGTTCTTTTTTCTATATTAACCTTGGACCCTGTGATGATTGTAAATTTGCTAATTTATTGAAATCATTTCTAAAGTAATTTTAGTGTTTTTTGTTGCCATGTTATAGTCAAGAAATTGACAGTTTTATTTATTTCTTTCCAATCCTTATGTCCTTATATATCCCCCTCCTTTTTTTACTTATTTATTTTTGCCTTATTGCAATGGTTAGTTTCTCCACCACAATATTAAAATAGGAACAGTGAATATGCTTATTTTCTTCCTCCTCTACAGGAAAAAAGTTTTCTATTTTTTTATTTTAAATCCCAGAATGTATACTCACTCTGGTTTTCTGTAGCTATCTCTTGCCATTTTAAAAAGTTTACTTTTTCTCCTAATTTACTAAAAGATTTTTCTTGAAGGGGTGTTAAATTTTAGTCTAATGCTTCATTTTGGCTTCTATGATATATTATTTTTTCTCTAATGTTCCTGACAGGATTTAGAATTATGGTTTTGTTAGTTACCAGAAAGTAGTTAGGAAAGGTTGTCTTCATTATTCTGTGTTTTGTACAAAATTGGGGTTGTATCTTTCTTAAATGTTTGGAAGAATTCACTAGTCTTTACCATCTGCTTCTGGAGTTTTATTGTGGAAACTTTTCTGAAATAACAAATTTAATTTCTTTGACAGATGCCTCACTACTGAGATTGTATATGTCATCTCTTAACTTTGGTAAGCTGTACTTGTATAGTAATGTGCTCGTTTTAACCATATTATCAAATTTCTTTGCTTACAGTTGTTTGTAGTATTCTTTTTTATTTATATGTGTAGAGCTTGTGTTTATGTGCCCATTTTGATTTTCGTAATTCTGTTTTCTTCTTTTTCGTCCTCATCAATATTATTTATAAAATTGATTAATCTTTCACGTTTCAACCATTGCTTTGGTTACATTCTCTATTCTGCATTCTTTCTTTCTTTTTTCTTTTTTTTTTTTGAGACGAAGTCTCGCTCTTGTCCCCCAGGCTGGAGTGCAATGGTGCAATCTCAGCTCACTGCAACCTCTGCCTCCCGGGTTCAAGTGATTCTCCTGCCTCAGCCTCCTGAGTAGCTGGGATTACAGGCGCCTGACACCATGCCCTGCTAACTTTTGTATTTTTAGTCGAAACGGGGCTTCACCATGTTGTCCAGGCTGGTCTCGAACTCTTAACCTCAGACAATCCACCCACCTCGTCTTCCCAAAGTGCTGGGATTACAGGCATAAGTCACTGCGCCTGGCCTATTTATTTCATCCATTGCTATTCTTTATTACTTCTTTCTCCTTTACATAGTTTTGATTCTTTAGAAGAAAAATTAAATTGTTGATATTTTACCCTTTGTTCTTTCTCATATATGCAAACTGGGCTATCGTTTTTTTCTTTAAACAATGCTCTAGCTGCATCGCAAAATTTTTTATTTTAAAATTTAGTTAAATAATTGTATAATTTTGTGCTGATTTATTCTTTGATCCATAAATTGTTTACAAGTATATTCTTTAATTTCCAGGAAGTAGAACTTTTTTTTATTATAATTTTGTTGTGATTATAATGAATCCCATAATTAGGGGACATATTTTAAATTATTGTGGTAACTTAAATTTTGGTGAGGTTTTGTTATAGCTTATTATATGGTTGATTCTTATTAATCTCATAATTAAAGAACATATTTTAAATCATTTAGGTATTTTCAATTTTTTTGAGACTATTTTATAGCTAATTGCATGGTTGATTTTACTTATGCTCAGATGTACACCTGAAAAAAAAGATAAATTCTGTTTTTCTTAGGTGCAGTGTTCTATGTTCTAAATATATCAATTAGTTCAAGTGTATTCATTGTGATGTTCAGATCCTTTTTTATTTTGTCTTTTTTTTTGTGACTTTCTATCAACTATGTAAATACTCCAGATAATTAAAGTCAAATATCCTTCTAGGTGGGCTTCAGGCAAGTGACTGTTTTAATATTGCCTCAGGTGATTCTAATTTTCAGCCAGCTTTGGGAAGCTTCAGTTGAGAGATTAATGTCTTGGTCATTGATGTAATCTTTAAACAGATGACAGTAATCCATTTAATGCATAAGTTTGTACTAAACACACATCTCAGGATGTTCTGCAGAATAATCCATTGGCATCTATTTTTTCAGTAAGACAGTTTTTCCAGTAAATTTAATAATGCAAAGGCATACTTCTTTCATAGAAAAACATTATTTTCTCTCTAACATTACAACGTTTTCTAAATGGTTAAAATAGTAAGGGAGCCTAATTCCATAAAATCTATCTTGAAAATTTCAACTGTTGAAAAGAAAATTCAAATACAGTATTCTTCTGTTGCCAATTATTCAATAAATCACAAAAGGAATTCTTTATTGAGATTTATTTTTCTCACTAAATATTCTCAGCTTATGTTTCGTAATAGCAACTCATCAAAAAAATTTTTATAAAGAGGGAATAAAAGAGGCAAAATGAAATCCCCAAATCAGGCAGGTGTGAGTGGTAGCCTAACAGCAAAATTCGGCCCTCAGATGTATTTTGTTTGGCCTGTAGAATTTTTTAAAACTTTGCCAATATTTTTAGTTGTTATATAAAAATGAAGATTCCAATTTGTTGAGCTATTAGAAACTTGATGGGACCACTACCATAATTTTATCAGCACCCCACTGCCTCCCATGTTGGAGCAAGCATCTGCATCCTAGTAGTTTTATCCACATAAGGATATTGGTTGGCAGTGTGGGTAGATTATTTGCAAGCCCAGCCATAAATAAGTTCTATAATTTTAAGCATCCTAATTATCACCATTCATTCCACACTTTGTCAAGTGGAGTGTGTTTAGGGTGCTGATTGGGTGGAAGATATTATAGATCAATCTATAGTAGAGATTGTCAGAGGCAACTGCAAATAATATATGGAGAAATATGCATCAAACTTGTAAAATTATATGATTGGGGATATTTCTAACACAGTTGTTAGTGGAATTTTAATTAGATAGATGTTAAATCTGAGGGTTTTTAATTTTAAAAAAATACAGATATTAACACAATCCTAGTAGGTGGAGACATGGTGTTAGAAATAGGAGTAACAATGCAAAATAGACCTAGAAGAAAAAACTGGGACCTAGTTATCGCCCTCTAAGAAATCTCCCTCCCTTCCCCAAGCTCCACGCCATTGAAGCAGAGCAGAAATAAAGACTTTCCCACCATAAGCAACATATGTACATGTTGTATGGGTTTCTTGAAGTAGCCAGAAAGTTCAGTATTTAAAATCCAGGGTCAATGTCATGTAGCACTTGCTTTTAATAGAATTTAATGAATGTGTTTGGAATGATGACTATCATAAAAGTGTGCCATTTGATGGAATCAGAAAATTAGTTTAGAGAGAACCTATAGGGAAGCTGACTTGATTACAAGCCTCTGAGTTATGTAGAATCAGTTTATGGCATCATTCTGCCTAAAAATATTTTTAGTCCCATTATCTAAGATAGAAATACATCTTCAGGGAGGAAGGAGTTAAACTGCCCAGCAGCTGTGGCAAAATAAATATTCACATTATTTTCCAAGATGAAAGAAAGAATTTGTTTTGGATTCTATTGCTTCTTTAGATCCAGAGAAACACAGAGGACAACAGAATTTGGATATATTTTAGAACTAAAAGAAAATCCATAACCAGATTCCTCCAAGTCTGTGTAGATTCTAGAATGTGTATTAACTGGAAAAACAACAACAACAACAACAACAACAACAAAAAAAACAGAAAGCAATATTGTGAATACCAACAGCTCTCTCTTTCATTAAGAAAAATGGATGAGATCAAGTCATGGTTTAAATGTGAGACAGAGAAAGAAACCTAATTGAAAGGAGTGGAAAACATTCTAGATAACTAGACAAAAATGTTGAAACACATGGAGAGTGTTTCTCTTTATGAACCTTACAGATAAAGCATAATTTCTTTCCTAACTCAATGCAATTATCTTTAGCTGACAGGAAGGGAAAAAATTAAAAAAAAAAAAGTAGTATAAAAACATTTGAAAACAATACTACAGTTAATCTTTGGATAACAGCACCAATGTAGCTTTAAAATCTGTGATAATACAGACTTTCTTCCACCTTAATTTTATATAATTTACTAACATATATAGATTGGAAAAGTCTTTATAATCCTCCAGCACTGTGTTTACTCACCCAGATATTTCCAGGATTAACTATTGAAGGCCTCCACAGATGTCTATATCTTACTCTTCACCTTCCATGAAATTAGAAACCATTCCCTGTGAAGAAATATTATGAAAAGTTACACAGATGGCCTTGAAACTTAAATTTGGAATTTCTCTTTTCCTCACCAAGAAAAAGAAACAGTTCTGGTTGGAGGTGGGGAGAGCTAGTTATCCATGACCCAATTTATAGCTCTATTTCTAGCCCATTAGATTCTATATAGGCAAAAGTTTAAAACTAGTCCAAAAAGGCAAATGACACACTTTTAAGCATTTAAGAGAAATTACCAACTTGTCTACTTTCTCATCGTAGGATTATTATTTTTTGGGTTGTCTTGTAAAAATTTTTAGCGTTGAATGAATAATAAAAGCAATTACAAAATGAGTGAGCATCCCTTAACTTATTCCTAAGAAAAATCATTTCTTGTGATACAGCCTCATTTTCATATGAAAAAATTTTACTGATTTTTATAAGCCTTTTATAAATGAACATTTCAGAAAGAAAATGTGTAGTCTGGGGAAGCGTGTCTCCAATAATGCAAACAGTCTTTATTATAATATCGTCCTGATTTTCTCATAGCTTAGACCTCTTTTTTGTTTTTAATTGACGCTCTATTTACATTATGCCGACATAATTACTCTTTGATATGATGAAAATTTGATGGCTGTTCTCTTTATCAAGATGTCAAGATTTTTTGGTATATAACACTTTATCATACATACTTTAAAAAATGGATACATGCCCACAGTCAACATGTAAGTCATTTTATTAGGAATAAATTTGTTCATTAAGCCAATATTTATTGAGATATTTTAATGTATTATAAACAACTCTAAAGAACTGCAAGATCTAGAAAAGTAACCAGACAAGAAATATAAAATGAAATATACACGTTATAGTACAGAAGAGATATTATTTGTTCACCTAGGCATGCCTCCAAAAGGGGATGTCTATGCTGAAATTTAGAGTTGAATGGAAATTAACACAGGAAAGATTTGGAGAGGCTGTTTGTGGTGATGAAGACACAGAGGTGCAGGAGGATGGAATAGCTGTATGAATAACAAGTAGTTTGCTGTGTATGGCTGGCACAACGGTCTGAGTGGTGGATTGGTAAGATCTGAGTTAACTAGGTCATCCGAGACCAGCTCTCCATAGGCCAGGTGAAAAGTTTACATGGAAGCTGTTGAAGAATTTTAAACTGAGAGTAACCACATAAGACTGTATTTAAAAACTAATCCAACAGCTGCCATGAGAATTAATAGATTGGAGGGGTTTGAGACAGTAGACAGAGAAAAATAAGGCAGTGAAAAGGAGAGAAAGAGGGAGTGAGGTTTATTACAGGGATAACAAGCAAAATGGAAAGGATTTGGGTATGGAGAAGAGATAAAACTATGTAAAATATTTATTGGGCAACAGACTGGGCTTAGTGGTGACTTCCTCTGAGGCAGAATATAAAAGAGGAAGAATAGGTTCTGGAGGGAAGACAGAGATGGATTTGGGGGATACTAATGGATGTTTCAGTATGACCCGTAAGTGGATAATTAATCAGTTGTGATATTCAAAATATTTAATAACTAACGCAACAAAGGCAATGCTTAATACCGTGGATGTTGGCAAATTTCCTACAGTAAAATGCTGGAGGCTTCCTGACTTGTCAGGCAGCAGGAAGGGAGAAAGAAACTTAACTGCTATAAGGTTGGAAGGACCATCACACCAGAGTTGGAGAATTGCCAGTCCAGACAGAAGGTACTTAAAGGATGTGACAACAGCTTTAATTGGCTTGTTAGTGCCATTGACACCTTCACAGCCATACCAGTACACTGGGATGAATATCAGCCTTGTACATGTGCATCTGCGTATCAGGAGAGCAACCTGTATTAGACATTGTGTTTCGGGAGCCTTTCCCTTTGTGCCAGTTCCCAGAGTTCTTTGTAAGAAGACACTTCCTACTATTTCCATTTTATTATTCAATAATGAATGCTTTTACTCCATTTCTTATAGGTTTATTCCTAAAGAACAGGAGACTCCCCTTTCTCCATGCTCATATTAAATTAAGTGGTTCTTTTTTATCATAGTATCAAACACAGATTCAAAACTAAAACAAAGACAGACAATGATATGGCATTTTAAGGAGCATTCTTTGAATTTTCTATTTAGAATAATATTAAGTAATGACTAAATGTTACCTACATTGTTTCTAAATACGTTCTTGGTAATTTCTTTTATTTTTTTTTTATTTTCTCTTCTTTTTAGAAAATTAGAACTGGTATAACCTAAGAGTATGTTTCAGAAGCACCAAGTACTGTAAAGATTCTTAGATTGTATTCTTCTTGCAAGCTAACGAGTTAGCCTGCCACTGTTTCATGAATGCTGACAGAAGATACGACACTCCTGAGTGAGGCACAGATACCTTTATGAGTCACAACAATTCCAGTAGCCAGAATATCAGCATTTTCTTGAGCAAGTTTCTCAAACTTCAATTCCCAGAGGGCAAGCCAGAGACAGTAGGTGAAGCTCACACACGAAGTGAGTTGTGTTAACAGCAGAAAAGCCCAGAGTTTAGGGGAGCTAATTCTTCTATAAAAGCAGTAAGCGTGCCTTCACCTTGCTCCAGAGGTAGACATTATTTTACTTTACTGGACAGTAAACAAATCTGCCCTTTGTGCTTGAGGGAGACATTATTCCTATCATCCAAGGCTGTGCATTGTGCAAACATCATTGGAAGGAGTCCAGACCAACATGTACAGAAATAAACGAGATCATAGGGGGATTGTCTTCCTATATTATCTGCACATTCCTTTACTGTCCTGACTTCTGGACAATTTCTCTGTAAGTACACCTCTTCATTGACCACTTCGGTTCAACTGACCGTTAGGAGCTGGGACCAAATCTGTTCAATTTGTCTCACTTAGCATTTAACTTAGGCCACTATCAGCACCACCTCAAGCAGCAGGATGAGGCCTGCCTGCATATTTAAAGCACACCCCAGCATCCTGGTCTCAACCAGTTGAACAAATCCCGTAAGCCATCAGGGTCTACCTTGGAAAGCCATGTAACTTTCTCCTTAGGTTTCCAAATGGACTGTTCCATAGGGCTGGAGACCTTAATCCAGAATAACAGAATATATTAACAATCACACTCTCCACCTTTGCATGCAAGAAGGAATTTAGGGCATTTTTACATCTAAAATAGGTCACTGAATTGAGGCTGACCTGAAAGTCTTCTAGGGCCAAGTACTATTTCCTTATACACTTGAAGTTCTCTTATGACCACATCTAATGAGCAAGACATGTTGTTTGCAGAAAGAAAAAAGTTAACAACTGGCTTCTACTCAAGAAATATAGTCTGTAGTTCTCAGGGTTCCCAGTTTAGCTTGAATAACTTGGTTTAATCCCTGTTTGCGGGAGCCTACTGGGGGCACTCAGTTCAAGCTATAATGTTTATATTATCAGCTGGATGGGCTGCCTCTCCCCAGGGAATGACTAAGGAGCAGCTGTAAAAATAGGCATGAAGCAGAGACAGTACACCTGCGTTGACAGGTTGCTTAGAAGATTCAGAAGAAGGAGCCATTCTTTACAGTATCTATAGATTTCTCCATAAGATTAAGGCAAATAGTGATCAAATTGTGGACAGAGATGTCTGCTGGGCATAGCTAACCCAGCAGGTGGTTAAACTGAAACTTCTTCCAATAGTTCTGGAGAGAAGCCGCACAGTGATACTTTCATGAGGAAGGCTCCAAAGGCAGATCTGAAAGATGAAGGTCACCAATAGTCCTCCTTCCCCTACACCTCTCGCAGGATCTGATATACTTGTCACCTGGCACATTAGGTACCAGGTTGTTGCTCTCCCTCTACTACCACAAAGTCCATGTGCCACATTTCAGTGGATATAATTTTACCTATTTTCTTATCAGAATTTTTGTCTGGAAGAGTCAGGTGTACGAAGAGCAAGGACAGTTTTATAGAATTTACAGAGATTTGTTGTGTTCTCTACATTGGCCCATGTCGCCAACAGTAGTGGATTGAACCAGATGATCACTATCTTTGTGATCTACGATTATGCCACTATTACAGGAGAATACAGGCAACTGAGCCAGAGTTAAGCCTAATTTCCCTAGGCAGGCTCAGTGTGTATTCCAATCAGGCTGAATTGATGTTGCTTTTACAGGAAAAAAATGAAGCATCAGATCCAGAAGTGGTAATGGCAGAAACCTGAAATGCTTGTATATAACCTCTGACTTGTTTGTCCTGGTAATTACCCAGAAAGCATTTGAGAGTGGATTACTTATTTCTGGTGATAGCCACATTCATTCACAAAACTGCCTTGTATGTGAACCAAAAAGAGGTAAGGATGGTGGCAAACTTTTAATGTCAATTTTTAATGAGGCCTTTCTAATGCTCAAAAAATACTAGATGACTGTGGATGAGAACCGTGGATGACCCATTGAACACCTTGACAATCACTTATTTTTTTAGTAGGTTTTGTGATTAAAGGCCCACCACTGCCAAATTTCAAATGGTCCAGAAAATTGAAAATGTGACCCACATTAGATTCAGGAGCTACAGCGATTTGGCCTGAGCCAGCAGCTGGACTACAGCTGCCACTCTCTAACCTAAAAAAGTGTCACTGATGCTGAGGCATGACTG
Organism: Theropithecus gelada; assembly: GCF_003255815.1. Classification (NCBI taxonomy): domain Eukaryota; kingdom Metazoa; phylum Chordata; class Mammalia; order Primates; family Cercopithecidae; genus Theropithecus; species Theropithecus gelada. The sequence goes on along the minus strand of NC_037670.1, from coordinate 42,378,517 downwards.
ATAGTTCCATATGAGGTTAAATGCCTGATATATTCATTCCACCAAGAATGGACCAGTGCAATACTGCATGCCATGCAGCTTCTTTACCTTGACACAAAAGAAAAAAGTCAACATTTTTGGGGAGTCACATAAGTTGCGTGTAGCGGTAGCCTCTGCACTAGAAACACAGAGTTTTTATTTTGTATCTAGTATACAATGGAGGATGTGTTGTCATGCACATGGGGACAGGAAGCAGTGGTAACGGTCTAGGCAGTTGTTGATGAGCAGGTTGATTCCAATTGTCCTTATGAAAAAATAGACTCCTATTGGGGACATCTAGATGACTTACCCAGATCAGCATCATGATTTGTTTTCGGTTTGTGGTTTCAAAGAGGGGTGATTTTAAAATGCTAGTCTGCAGCTTTCCAAACAGCAGATCCAACACTAAGCTATTGGAATGGACCTAAGAGTCAGTGCTGGAGAAAGACATTATGTTTAGGATAATGGACTATAAATAACCCTGCACTGTCCTGCAGAAGGACATACAATGTCTGTCTTCCAAGTCTGTTCACACTACAAACTTCATGAAACAATAGTCCAGAAGAAAGGCAGTCAGATGGAAAGAGATTTCCCAATGAGAACTAGTGGACAGAGGTTTAACTACTCTGAAGACATCATCTGTTAACTGCTTCATATGGTTGAAGTACCTTAATTCCTTTTTTAACCAAGATAACTGACAATGACAACCACCAATTACAACCTTTTATTCTCTAATTAGACCAATGACAAGTGGGCTTCCTCTATTCTCTAGTAGAATTTATTACAAGAACTGAGCATATACTTTTAAATATATAAAACTAAAAGAAACAATTTTTTCAGAGCTTACCATCTGTTCATCCTCTCTGCTTGTTATTAGTTGTAGAAGTTATCTTTTGCAAACATAATGTTTGAGTTCTTAGAGTAATATTTGTACAAGGTTATACTTGAGCAAGCACAACTTATCCAGAGGAAGAAAGAATTGCCGCATGAGGATGACCAAAAGACTTTTTAGAGTGAAAGTAAAGGATTTTCCATGGATATTCTAGGACATTCACACATGCTAATAGTAGGTGTTCTATATTTCAAAGTAATAAGTATTTTACATAATTGACGCTAAAATGGTTACTGTGCGGCCATTCCTAGCTCCTGAGGTCTCCTATACTATGTAAGCATGGGTCTTCTAATTTCAAAGGTAATTGAATGCTAATAGTTATTACAGAAAGGATGAATAAATTCTCTCTTTCCAATGCAGTCATAATTTCAGCTTTCACCATGAACTTCCCTATTTAGCATCTACATTAGTTTGCTAGGGCTGTCATAACAAAATACTACAGAAATTTATTTTCTCACAGTTCTGGGGGCTTGAAGTTGAGATCAAGCTGTCATCAGATTTAGTTCCTTCTGAGGCCTCTGTCTTGGATTTGCAGATGGCTGCCCTGTTGCTATGTCTTTACGTGGTCGTCTCTCTGAACATGTGTACCTTTGATGCTTCCTTGTGTGTCCAAACTCTTGTTATGTGGACACCAGTCAAATTGGAGTAGGGCTCACACTAACAGCCTAAGTCAACCTTAATTACCTTTATAAAGACCCTGACTCCAAAGATAGTGACAGACTGAGGTACTAGAGAGTTAGGACTTCAACATCTGGCTTTTAAAGGGACACAATTCAGTCCATAAAGCATGTTTCTTTAAATATTAGTGTTTGAGGTGTTCATTTCACCAGTGCTACCACCTCTCACACACTAGGTATCAGGGCAGTTTCCATAATTGCCATGCATGGTCTCAGAGAAAGGACAATTAGAAGCCAAGATTCAGCAAAGAAAGAAAAGGTGTGTTTTGCCCATCTTCCCATCATCCCTCAAAGAGACATGGGGGTGGGGGCTGGGTGAGCTCCTGATGACACACATGGCTTTACAGTCAAGTGAAGGAAACTTCGATAAGGCAAGCATGAGAACAAACTGATTCATAGAGGGATATGCACGAGTTTCAGATTTGAGAGCCAGGCTGTCTGCTTTGGTTGATAGCTTTTCTTTAGAGTTATCTGAAAACAGGGGTGTCTGGGAAATTTAATCCCTGTCAGCATTCAGGAAAATCAATGTCAGTGTAGTTCCTTCCATGAGAAGAGGAGTGGTGGCCGAGGTCCTGGGAAGCACACTTCAGACAAGGCCAAGGTCAAGGCCCGACTGATTCAGCCAGTAAAAACACAATGGCCTTTTTAGGTTCAGACAGTTTTATCACTTACATAGACCGTGCAAGTAAGTATAGCCAAGGATGCCAGCCCCCTACCTCCTTATCCCACACACCAAACAGGATGACACTGACATAAAGGTCACAGAATCATCACAGTACCAGTTGTGGAAAACTCTGCTGAGATTCAGTTCTTGAATGCAAATAATTCCTTTTATGATCTGCAACTGTACCCTGAGATGGGGTGGGGACATACAGCCTCAGGACCCCAGAAACAATGAGAAACTGTTTCAAAATAGCCTCCCAGGGGAAAAAGAGGATGATTTGGAAATGACCCTGAGATAGAGCCTCACAAGCCTGCGGTCTTTGCCTGTTGAGGGAAAATCACAAGCTATTCCTCCAAGACTCGAGGAACAGGGTTTTAAGCCTTTGCCTGTATGAATATATGGATAGGTGTAAGGTCTCCAGGCCACCATGCTGGTGTTGTTCCCCAGCAGATCTCCCTGGCTCACTGTCCATCAGCACAGAGTGAAGATTTAGGGTCCTTTTTAGACAATCGTACCCTTTTATTACAGATGGATATAGTAAATCAATAATAAATACCAAATCAACATCCACCTGAATCATATGCAAAATAAATGATTTCTGGATATTGGTGTGAATTGCAAAATACAATTTAAATATTCTGTTGTCCTAATTTGATCCCCAGGTCACAACATAATTCATTTTAGGAAAAAAAGAAATCAAGTTTAAGACTGGAAGCAAGGATGCATTAATGGGGGTTGCCTATTATTTTCCTCTTTGATCTCCCTGACCGTAATATTACTGACAGGAATCCGGTCATGCTGTGGGAGGTTACAGGGTCTTTTGTAAACAAACAAGTTTTTGTAGATGTTTTAAATTTTAAAACACCACAGTCCTTTTAAAGTCATTTTGCACTTAAATTATTCAATGTTGGCAGATAGTTGAAGTCATCTCATTAATGGCTGTATCTGTGGGGTTTTTTTTCCCCTTTCATGTAAATTATAACACATTGTAATGATGGGTCAGGTCATGTAGGGCTTCTGGAGGCCAAAAGCTTTGAAAGAAACACAGGAATTTTTAGAACTGGACAGTGTCATTTTACATTTCACTCTGAACTATATTAAAAAAATGAGATTGGCATCCTCATGCTGTGATTAAAATAGATTCATTCAACAAAGTATCATTTTAGTTATGGCATGTGTATGATGTGATTTTTTTCAAAATATAAGAAACTTCAATTTATTTCCTGCCATAACAGTATGTGATTTTTTAAAATACATATTCACACTGATAAATTAATATCATTAACCAAATGATGATATAATATTCGTTCATCACCTTTGCAAGTTAAGAAGAAGATATATTGCATCCTAATACCTCTCACTAAAATACTGCAGAAGTAGACAATTTTAATAAGCTATAGTGCTCAGGAGACATGAAAATAGAGTACTGGGAGTCAGCCTGAGAATGCACAATGAAGATTAGTCACATTGCTTATTCTGCCTTATACTCCATAGCATCTAACTAAATCTGTACTATATTTGTCATTAACAGCAAAACAAGCTCACAGTAGAAAAAGGAGAAAATCATTAAATAGTAGGAAAAGATATATATTGGTCATTTAATACAACAGTTTGTAATGAGAGGAGCAGAAATTCAAGGGATCTGCAATATGATCCAGTGATTTGCTGAAAGAAAGTATTAGATATTTAAATCACTTGTGTTACATTGATTCCATTTTCATCTTATTTTTTATATTTTAAATGTGTACATTTGTTTGTACAGGTATTGCATGAATATGATTATACATTATACTGTTGCACATGAATATAATTTATAAAGAAATATAAATATGTTATATATGTATGCTGAATTACTTTCGTTCTTGAAGATGAGAAAACAAATAAGTTTAGGAAGTGAAGGGATAACATATTTGCCTTCTTTTAGGAAAATAATTGAGTTATTCTTCATGTTGTGCCTGGAGAAGGAGAAGGCAAAAAATGTCACGCTACTTATATTACTTAGTACTGAGTATTCGCAGTGTATTAGTGACAAAAATATTTTTAACATCCAGTGAGCTCAAAAGTCAGTTGTTAACAAAATAAATACTTAACTGGCTTCTCAGAAACGTCAGATTTCAAAATAGCACACGGTATTCATTTTTTATTGCTGCTGTAACAAATGCCTACTAGTTTAGGGGCTTGAAAGGACACATATTTGTACATATTTGTAGAATTTGATCCTTCTGGAGGGTAGAAATTTGAAGTGCATCACCTGGGCTGTATCCTCTGAAGGATCCAGGGAGACTTTGCTGCCCTGCACTTCCCCATTTCCAGAGACTGCCTTTCTAGATGTCTTCAAAGCTAGAAACGCAACATCTTCAAGTCTAATTCTCTGCCCCTTTGCTTCTGTAATTACATTATCTTCTGACTTCAGAGGGGCCCACCTGGGTAATCTTGGTTAATCTCCTCATTTCATATACTTTAACTTTATCACAACTGCAAATTTCCTCTTGTGGTATCAACTAACAGTCACAGATTCTGGGGATTAAGCCATGAACATCTCTGGAGACCATTATTCAGCCTCATAAGTCATTTTTAGCTTTCTAAAATCATCCTGATCAAAAATATTTTCGTTTTGTTCTAATATCCACTCAAAAACTTGTCTTTACTCTCTTCCTTCCATTAATCTCTTCAACAGTCATTTAAAAATCAAGTTACTTTTCTACGCTGAAAGTGTAATCAAAGTGTCAGTAATCAAAGTGTCAGCTTCAACATCTTCATTTATTTGAAAATCCCAAGAAGACTGTGTTTGAACAAAGCATTTTTAAGTGATGGAAAATTTACTGAAGCTTTTGTAGCAAAGAAAGAAAAGGTTTACATTATACCTGCCCATTATGCAGCAAAAAACCTTAAACATGTCTCCTAAAAGGGAAGCGCACCAGAAATCTATGGCTTTCAACACTGTTGCTCTTCTTTCAACTCTGCCTGGACGTAGGGGCACTTTAAGAAAGGAGCAAAATGCCCATTTAAATTACAGATGAGTTGGCTCAGTATGTGATTACAAATCAAAAATAGATAGCAGCTTCTGTATGCTTCTTCCTGGGGTGATCATGAAAGACAGAGCTGGGGAAAATGCTCCCAATGGGCAGAGTTTCAGGAGCAGCATCTTATCATGTACTTTATATACACAAAAAAGGACCATGGTATTAGCAAGTCTATGGCCTTATGGCCAGAGGGTAATGGCCTGAGTTGTTCAGAGGCTTAGAAAGAAAACGATTGGAAGATATGAGGCCAGGAATTCAGGGTTAGAGGCATGAAGATAGACACATGGGAGTGGGCACAAAGTATGATGATCTTTTTATAACATACTAACAGATACCAAAGAACATTTTTGTCTCAGATGTTGAATTAAACAACCAGCTAGACAAAATGACTGGTAGGTTGACATCCATCAGCCTCCACTGTTGACTACTTCAGAATTAACACAATAGGCACACAAAAGAAGTGGTCATCGTAGTAGACATGGAGAATATGCACGGGTCCAACAGAGTGGATTCTCACTTTTCAGGGATAATCTAGCCATTTCCATTGCCAAACAGCCAACCCAATAGCAGTAAGCACTAAGGCTGACCCCTCACCACGGCACTATTCTTCTAGGCCACCATCCAGCCACTTTCTGGGAAAGTAACCACCTTAGGCTCTTTCATATAGGATAGCCAGCAGTCTGTTCTCACAGAAATAGAAAAAAAAAACATTATGGATATCGATTTCTCTTGCCCTAAGAGCCCCAACAAGCACCACTATTTTAGCGTTTACATTGTTTAGTTTACTAGCCAGGATCCTGTCTAATATCACCTGAGATCAGTGGATCCACTTTTCAGGATATAAGTAGGCCCTGACCATGAGATCCACTGCTCAGATCTCATAATATCACCACCCAGGACCTGCTAGCCTGATATAGAACTGAAGCCATGGCGGATACATTTCTGAATCACCAGTCTAGAGGCCGTGTTCTGTGGAGATGAGATCTTGATATAGTTTGGGTCTATGTCCCTACCCAAATCTCACCTTGAATTGTGGTAGTCCCCATATATCATGGGAGGCACCTACCTGGTGGGAGGCACCTGGTGGGAGGTAATTGAATTATGGGAGCAAGTTTTTCCCACGCTGTTTTCATGATAGTGAATAAGTCTCACGAGATCTGATGATTTTATAAACAGGAGTTCTCCTGCACATGTTCTCTCTTGCCTGCTGCCATGTAAGATGTGCCTTTCACCTTCTACCCTGATTGTGAGGCCTCTCCAGCCATATGGAACTGTGAGTCCATGAAACTTCTTTTTCTTTGTAAATTACCCAGTCTCAGGTATGTCTTTATTAGCAGTGTGAGAACAGACTAATACAGATGCCATCCTCTAGGAGGTAGTATATACATTGCATCAAAGACCATTATGTGATTCTGTGGCCTAAAGAAAGAATACATGGTTTTGTGATACAAGGAAGAGAAGCGGAGGTCATTATTCTAATGACCCACCATGGGACTTTGTACTTCCCATGCCTGCAACTCTGGACGCCTTAGAGCAGACATCCAGGTTCCCAAAGGGATTAGAAAAAGCAAGTTTCCAAATGAGCTAGAAACTGCAGCTGTCCCCTGGGCACTTTGAGGTTTTTGTTCCAAGGACAAGCAGACAAGAAGTGGAGTCACAATCTTGGCAACGGTAATTGACCTTCATGTTGAGGAAAAGGCAAAACTGCTGTTACATGATGGAGCAGTGAATATTCGTGGCACCAAGATAATCTAGTTAAGTAGGTCTTGGTAATTCTTCACCCAATTGTGACAATTGCAAAAAGACAGATACAGCAATCTGGCCTGAGAAGCTGTGATGAACAGGAAGTCACACCCTCAGGGATGATGGTCTGGGTCTAATCATTAGGTAAGTCATCCATGAGGCCATCAGAGGGAGTAGCTGAGGATAAAGGTGAAAGAAAATGAAAAGTGGAAGAAAGAGTCTGTAAGTATCACTTGGTCCCTGAGAATTAAGTACAGCACTGGGGCTATAGTTCACTCACTTAACTAATCTGTTACTTTTACCCTTCAAAAAAAGAGTGTGGTGAATTCATGGAGAAGCTAATTGCTGAAAGTATATGAAAAGGTGGACCCAAGAGGCACAGGGGGTGCATTGTGGTAGAACATCAGGAGGATGTTCCATCTAGATGCCCCTTCGAGAAAGTGCTCACTGCCAGGCTTCAGGGAACGCAGTCAGTAGACATCTCCAACTGTTACCTTTCTTGTGGTTTGTCTCAGTGGCAGACGGCTGCCTCCCTGAAGGTCACATGTCCGTATCCAGTTACCAGTGGAGGTGAGGATGTAAAAGCCTGAACATTTCATCTTGATAGGGAACAACACTGGCCAACGATGTTTGCTCTGGAGTTCCAGCTAACATTGCCCAGAACACTGTCAGGCTTGCATTGCTCGTGCAACTGCCAAGTGGACAGAAAACTGAAGCAAATGCAAAGACATACACCGAAAGGAGCGGTGTTGTGACTTCAGGCTAGATTCCCAGAGATTTTTCCCATTTGTCTGCAGAGTCCCTTCAGAAGACTGGTTACCCTTGAATTCTGTGGCACCGCCCTGGACACTTTCATAAAATACTTTCCCTATTCCGCTACTCCCTCCCTTCCCAGTCTTGGTAGAAGGGGATTTCTAGTAATTTCAACCAAAAATTCTTAAATTTGGGCAAACAACCTATTTTTTGCTTACTCATTTATGTTTTTCTTTCATAAAGTCCACTTTTCATATGAAAAAATACACCCATTCTTTTGGGTTTCTGCAGTAGGTAACTTTCAGGTATTTGCTTTTTTCATTCATTTTTATGGTATCACTTTCTTCACTTTATAGAAAATTGTATAGAAACTGTGCTGCCTTTGCTTTATTATATTAAATTATTTATTATAGCTATAGCAAGAAAAATATTTTATTCAGATCCATTATTTTCACCAACCAAGAATATATAAGAGTATCCCCACCTGGGCATACTTTTCACATAAGTGCTAGTTAAATCTAGACTTGCCCATATCTACACTTGACAAGTTTATCTTTAGAGTACGGTATTCTGTTCTATTCTCATAAGACAATTGCTTTCACAGAACACAGGTTTCCTGTATGCAGCCCTAAATAAGATTATTGCTTAGTTTTGTGATAATTTAAAATAAAGAACAACATGATGTTGAGAATTCACTATTTCCAAGAATATTCTCATAACCACCTTGCTGAATGTGATTTTTTTTTTTATAAAATCGCTTACAGGTTGTAATACTGTATACTTCTACACCATTTTCAGTCTTTCTGACTCCCTGCTGCATTGATTTCTTAGAATCGAAATCCCCAAATGGCTATAAAACTGTGGGCAAGAGTACAAAAACCTCCTTAGAATGTATCAACTGTACATCATAATGGTAACTATCTGGTTTTCCAGTTAGTAGCAACCTGGGTCTCTGGGTAAGACTTTAAATGAAATTCATTTCTATCTTTTGTTGCTGACTCTGCTCCATTACATAAGTAAACTATCTGCAAGTGCATAATTACTTTTCCCAACCTAGTTCCATTAACCTTATAGTTAGTGGAAATATCTTCCAACTTCCAAATTCTGATGTCAGTTATCTCAGTGTTTCTACGCTGATGTTCAGTTTGTTTGTTTGAGCTAGCTTCTGGTCTGAGGCTACCACAGCTATTTTGAAGTCAACAATTATTATAATAACCTTTATATTTACCTCTTGGCTTGTGCCAATTCTTAAGCTATTGTGTCTCTGCTTCAAACTCAGCTTTCTGTTCAGCTTTGTTATTCTAGGAACTCTACAAATGATCGTTCCCAGTTAGCTAGCTGGTGCCTCTGAGTTATGAGGAAACATGGATGAAATTTTGAAATGACATCTTGATTGTGAAAGAAGTCAGACTCCCCCATAATATGCAAGCTACATGATTTCATTTATGTGACAGATTAAAATTGGGCAAAATAAATTTAAGGTAATGGAAATCAGAAAATGTTTTTGTCTGTGGTGTGTGGGGACTGGCTATAATAAGAAAGCACAAGGAAATTTTATTAGATGACTCTCATAATTGAAGTATGTACGGAGGTAGGTACACTTACTTGTAAAGCTCATCAAATTGTATACTTAATATTTGCAAATTTCACTGTGTTCAGATTTTAATTCAATTTTAACAATGTCTGATAGAATTGAATCATGGCTGAGGAAAAAAAAATAAATTACAGTTACAGAAAGTAAAAAAGGGGAAAATTCAGAGTAATAGTTTTGTTTGTTTGTTTGTTTGAGTCCGGGTCTTGTTGTGTTGCCTAGGCTGGAGTGCAATGGCACAATCTCGACTCATTACAGCCTCTGCCTCCCAGGTTCAAGCAATTCTACCACCCCAGCCTCCCGAGTAGCTGGTGTTACAGGTGTGCGCCACCATGCCCAGCTAATTTTTTTGTTGTTGTTGTTGCATTTTTAGTAGAGACAGAGTTTCACCATGTTGGCCAGGCTGATCTCAAACTCCTGATTTCAGGTGATTCGCCTGCCTCAGCCTCCCAAAGTGCTAGGGTTACAAGTGTGAGCCACTGCGCCTGGCCGTAATGGTTATCTTTTGAGCAGGCAGGTAGTGATCTGAATGAAGTATTATAGAAACTTCTGGAATGTTGGCAATATTTGCATTCTTGATTTGGAGGCTAGTTTTGTGGGTATGTTCAATTTGTGAAAATTAAATATATATATATATATATATATATATATATATATATATATATAAAGTTGAAATGGCCTGTAAATATTTGTTTTCTAAAGCCAATGATGCAATATTCAAATACTTCTTGAATTATTGTACTAAGGTAGGCATTGAATAATACAGTCATCCATGAATTTTATTATTAATAGTAAAAGAAATAAAAACAGCACAGTAGAGGAGATGAGTGACAAACAAGAGGAAAATAAAAGGTAACCTTGTGAGAGGCAAAGTTTTGAATCTTAAGGAGTAGCAGAGTCTGTTCTATGCTTCATGTAATACGAGCAATAAATTTCAGCTCTGCCCTCCTGGCTGACAGCTGTTTTCAAGATGAGAGAGAGAAATAAGAATGATTTTTTCTTGAAGAAAACAGATGGTTACTCAGGTGTGTAAATTTTTGCAACTGAAGATTACAAAAGCAGAAAGAAACGTGCTTTGTACACAGTCTTTTGTTTTATACTTTTATTGAAACTGTTAGCTACATTGCCAACTGTCATTTTCAGTTGTCACTAATGTAACCAATGTAAAAATGAAAAATAAATATTATGGTCACTAAAACTGCTGTTGTGTTTGATGTGTATGTATATTGTCTGTTCGATAGATGTTTCTCTCTTGTTATATGTTTATTTTTCAATTTTACACATCTGTCTATACACATTGTCTTTCCATATATATTAACAGATGCACTGTTAAACGATTATTGGCATAACTATTAATAGTTGCAAATCTGCTCTAAAACCACAGTCAACCAATTTTCCTACACAAGAGAAATGATTTTACTCCAGTTTAGTAACTGAGCTACACTGGTATGTAGCTGTAAGCACTTACGTTATTGCAAAGGTGTTTTAGCGATTTAGCAATATTCTTTGTGATCTTTACTGGAGAGGAACCAAAAATACTGAGGCTGTTATTCTATTGTAAATCTGTTACCCTTACTCTCTAGATTTCTAGCTAATTCCTTCCTCAGGAGCAGTCCTAAATTGTTCTCTGGTACAACAAGAGACTTAGGTGTAGGCTCTTGTTGAACCAAGTTCCTTTAATCCCCAAATGACAAAAAAATTAAGAAGCCATCTCACTCCCTCTCTTCAGCTCTTTCTAAAAACATGGAAAATATTTCAGCAATGGGCTTACTTAAATGATATACCAGTTCACACTATCATAAGATTCTCAATATCTGGGTCCCCGCCCTTTATGATAGTAGTAGTGAGGGGAATCAGGTCATTGAGAGTAGTGTTTAAAGTTCATCTTCTGGATGAGCCAGGGAGAAGACCATTTTCTCTGGAAAGTTTAGGAAATCTGGGTAAGTCTGAAAAACAAGGTTAATATCAGAGTAATGTCCTTCTATCTAACCCACAGGCATATAGGATACCTTAATTTGAACAGAATGATCACATCCATTCTGTCTTTATTAAGCATGACCTATTGAAAATTCTGTTTACATTGGCTTATATACCAGGAGACACATCCAGTCGCTCTCCAAAAAAAACCAAGGACACAAACCAAAACAGAGAGGAAAGAATCCAGTAAATTACAGTGATGTCACCCTACCCAAGGAATTTGAAATGTAGCAAGAGTAACATAGCTGCCATAGGCACCTCAGTGTTAAAACAAACAAATACTCCCATCTTAATTTGGGCAACTTTATATTCTCCTGTCCTTAAAAATAAAGGTTGTTTTCAGTAATTTTCCGTTGCATTATGTCTAACTATTGAAGCATAATTGGGGTATTTATCTATTTTATATATAATAGATATGCATATACCCTTAGCTTTATGTATATACATATATTCACCTGTAAAAAAAAAATATGTATCTATAATATGTATATATACTAAACTTGAATTGGGAACATGATCTTCTAAGCATGTATGTAACTAAAGATATCTATATGCCTAAATACTTCTCTAGATACTTAAATATATATTTCCTTTTTTCTTGGCATTGTGATTATTATAACCCTAGACAACTTCCAGCAAGAACAAATGTTACATGTAGTATAAAGATTTCACATTCAGTGTAAAGATTTGAGACTACATTAGCTGAGGAATTATGTCAACTCTTCATTTTGTTTTGAATGGAAGTATCAATCACTACATGAACATTTACATGAAAACAGTGTAACTTAATTTCTTTCTGAAACAGAATGTTTTTGGTATTAGAGCATTACATTTGAAATTTAATAACTGTGTATAACTTAGCCACTTTTATAAGCTATATTCAACTCGTATGTCATGGAAATAGATAGGAAAAACCATGAATAAAATACAGAAAATAAATTATTATCAAATTTCGTTTTATGAGAATGGAATATTAGTAACTCATAATTGAAAACAGATAACCTTTAATCATTATTTAATGTGTGCTATGTGTTTTTCTAAGTAATTTATATCTCATAATTAATTTAATCTTTACTACGCTCCTGGCAGGTAGATGATCTTACAAATGAATGACATAGGGCAGAGAGAGAAAAAATATTTTTCTCAAGTTTACCGCTGCTTTGTTGCATAACAGGAATTTGAATCCTGACATTGCAGCTAGTTTAAATCATAGGCTTAATTCTGTGTCATGTACTTTCTTTACTTCTCTTGTAACTGATTATGTCTCTCTAGATTTGTATTTTTAAATCTATGTTAGATTTACTTTCTACGTCTTTCAGTTAACATGTTATTAAATTTTTCAAAAGTTTTAAAATTATGTGTAATTTTATGTCACTTTCAAATTTGGGGAAATAAACTTGGAATGTAAAGAAGTATATAATACAATTAGAAGCAACCTTGTTATTTAAATGACTTCACTACTATGAATCAGAATTGTTTTCATCTTTGAGACAAATATATTAGAGGAAGTGGCAAATGCCCTACTATTTAGATTCTGAAAAATTCAAAAGCAGTGATTCAAAAGCAAAAATTCGAAGCAAATAATTTCCTTAACATGATATGAGGAAATTTTCTGACTTTGCTTTCTGCTTTCAGTGATTGGTGATATGTTGAGGAAGATGAAGATTATGCAAACTGGTTCTTGACACTATCCTATGACTTTAGAACTATTCCTCATCTAGAGCTTGCTTTCAAAACGCTTTGTAAATTATAAACAGAGACAAAATGCCCCCAGACAGTAAGTAAAATGTAGAGACTTACATGATATGCATTCCCTCAAAATAACAACTACAAATAAAATACCAAGATGAATCATAACTTTAGCTATTCTTTCTGGAAACTCATTCCAGATAGCAAATGTAAAGTTTTCGACCTTTAATCTCACCCTATTGCACTCTGTGCTTGAAGTTTCAGTAAGTTTCAAGTGACACATGAGACTAGCTAGGAGACACCGTTAAGTGATGTTTACATCTCAGTTCTTAATGGGGACTCTGTTCTTCTTTGGGTCTTATAAATGGCATTTCTTTCTTATTCTTCCCTCAGTGATGGCTCTAAATCCTTTGAAAGACCCTCTACCAATCACTCTTGTCATACTTCATGCTGAATAGCACTGTGCTGCCCAGAAAGGAAGAAACCAAATGTGTTTGTGGCACTGACCTAGAGGCATCTGTCAAAATATATATGTACAAAGCCATTGTCATTGTCAATATTTTGCCCTTGAAAATTTACAATTAGCTACATGGGAGTATAAAGTCATTCATCAAACTCTTTTGACTCATTCTTCTATTGTTTTCTCTTTCCCTCTTTCTCCCTCAATAAGAAGGATAAAAATATCATAATTTAGATGTGATGCAACATTTATCTTTGTAAGGAGAGAGACCGACAATACTGACATTTCAAGTAAAGTCTATAATTTCTTCAGAAAAAAAGACAATGCTATGTAAACACAGCCTGTCACCAATCTTAATCTTTAGAAAACAAGGCATTAAATTCCACCAAAAAATGATCAATTACACTTTTCCTATTGAGAAGCATTAACTTTATTATCATTCATCTGTGTTCTATTTATCTAATTAATATTAAAAAATTACTATTTTCAATGATGAATTAAATTTCCTGTACAACACATATACCCAATTTTCTCTATTTTTGATATTTTTTACCTCTTGAATATCCAAAAATGAGCTTAAGTTAGCATACTAAGATTATGCAACATTGTTTCTATTTCTCTTGATGATTATCCATAACCAATTCAGCAAAATTTATCTCTAAAATATTTGCCTACCTTCACGATCATCATCAACGGTGTCCCATAACAATCTCTCATCACCTTTCACTTGGACAATCTCATAATGGTTCTTTCTCTATTTGACCCCCTTAAATAAATTTCCATGAAGCCTCAAGGATGATACACCTAAAAGGATATATGGCCATGCCATAACCCTGATTTAAATGCTGGCACATATTATTGTTCATCAACAGCAAGGCTTAGCCAAAGAAACTGGTTTTGTTTTTTTTTTTTTGAGACAGAAACTCACACTGTTGCCCAGACTGGGGTGCAGTGGTACGATCTCCACTCACTGCAACCTCCACCTCTTGGATTCAAGTGATTCTGCTACCTCAGCCTCCTGAGTAGCTGGGATTACAGGCACCCGCTGCCACGCCTGGCTAATTTTTTTTTTTTTTTTTTTTGTATTTTTAGTAGAGACAGGGTTTCACTATGTTGGCCAGGCTGGTCTTGAACTCCTGACCTTGTGATCTGCCCACCTCAGTCTCCCAAAGTGCTGGGATTACAGACGTGAGCTACTGCGCCTGGCCAGCTGAGGAAACTTTTTTCCACTTGAATTTTCAGCCTACCCTGCTCCCTTCCCCACTACTATACAGGACGAGCTTAGAAGCTATTCCTTTCAATATTCTCCTAGGCAATTCTTCTTCTAATATCATCACTATAACCCTTTAGCCATTCTTCCTCACTCTGACTTACTGACAATAGTCAATCTGCTAATAGTGACAAAGTTTTTCATTCTTCCATCTCTTTGTATCACCTAGTAGAACTCTCATGACTCTCAAACTTCCACTCTACACATTATTAATAACCGAAGAAGTGGTTATTAATAGGGTTAGGGTTAATTTTCTTAGAATTGGTTATTAATATGGTTATCAATGTTGGCACATTGATAATCAAATAATTAGTTATTAATAATGTGTAAAGTGGAAGTTTGAGAGTGATGAGAGTTAAACTAGGTGATACAAAGAGATCCTTCTGCAAACCATATTTATCTACCCTTTCATGCTAATATACTTGCCTACAACAAGAGTCAGTCCTTTGCCTGTGTGATTTTGTTAGAACACAGTTACCCTCATTACTGCGTATGTTGTTAATGTCTGTTTTTGCACTGCAATAGTAAAGGTGAAAAATGTAAAGCCCACCACATGGTTTTCAACGCCTAAAATATTTGCAATTAGGCCTGTTATAGAAAAAGTGCCAACCCCCGACCTACAATGTACTTTTGTTCCTTTAACTATCTAATCTCTACTTACATTCAAGATTGAGACGCATTCGTTCTACATGAAAACAAAAGATTATGCATACTGCCCATTGAAATTGGGTTACCACTACTTCACTAAGCAAGCCTTTTTTCCCTGAACAGCCATATTCTTTACGCACACATTTATTCTATAGAAATTTCCTGTATATTTTTCTGTCTTTGCTATAGTCCCCTTTGTAAGAGACACTTTTCCTTTTTCGATCTGCATCACAAATACCTTGCATAGCAAGCAGATAATATTGTTTGCAGACTTGAAATGCCAGGAATACTGCTGGCAAGTGAAGATCCCACCATCATTATCTGCGTAAAGTCAACGGATGACAAAGTACTAGGAAAAATGTTGTGATTACTAATTCTTACAATACCGCATTATAATGGCACTAGTAGAGATAACAAGCCAAAAACAATGGAAGTTAATAAAGAGAAAAGACTTGATTGCCAGAAAGTAAGTCTGTCAGGAAAATTCTGTACTAAGAGGAAAAAATAGATTTGAGATCCCAACCATGTGCCAAATGCTTCTTGCTAGGATGATATTAATGTTCCAATTTTCTTATTTAGCTAAAACCCTAAGAAAAGGAATAATATATCTATGTCCCCAAACTAGGAAATAGATGAATGTTATGTTCTGTCACTTTCTGGAGTTCACGGCTCTTTAGACTAGATGAGACCAAGTTACTTGAAAATCTCTTTTCCCAAAGCAGTGATGTGGGATCTGAATGGTTATTAAACAAGCTCAAGTATGGAATATACACATACAAAATCGCTTGATTTATCTCTTTTTACTGCCCTAGAATGTACAGTTTAAAATTTTCCTTTCCTAATGGGAGGCAGATTCCTTAATGATATTTTAGTGTGATACCATGACTTTTCATTCACTTTGATATTCTAAGGATTCTGCCCAGCCTGAATGAAAATACTGACCTCAACCCTCCACAAGTCCTATCTCCTACACTTCCCTCAGTAGGCTTGTACTTGGGATTGTGAAGTGGGTGAGGAAAAGTAACTGGGTTTTCACTAGGTTTTGAACTATAGATTGTTAGAGTGGTGGATGAGGGGTGGGGAGGGTATGATTTGGTTCTAGGACAAACTTTTCTCTGTTAACTTCCAGTATCCAGTTCTCTCTTTTTAATATAACAGCATTTTAAGTATTGTTAATCTATCTCTATCCTATCTCTCGGTTCCTGCATCAAGAGAAAAAGACTAGATACAAATAATATATCCCTCATAAGTATCAAACTCAATAAATAATTGTACCCAATAAATACAGTATTAGAATATAAGAATAGATTTTCAGTATATCTGTTAACTATGTCATTTGAATAGATTAACTGAATACATTTTTAGTGTATTCAGGAATGTGAAGAATACATTCACAGAAATACATTTTGAAATGTTCTGCCATATTTTCAATAAAAGACATATGAGCAATAATACATCTGCAGGGAAAATAGTCTTAAGGTTTTTTTTGTTTTTGAGTAAGGAATTGATAAGGACTTTTAACATCCTCTATTGGTTTTTGAAGGCTGTTAATAACTCTGGGTTTGAAGGTATTCTCTTCTCCTTTGCAAGCATACAACTATCCCTTCTCATTCTGGAGACACGGGCTGCTTAAACCCACATTTCACCCTCCAATATTTCCAGCAAAGAAAGAACCAGGCTCTGTGCTCATAGTTGCCCCCAACAAACAAGTGACACCTGTCAAGTGTTCCTATGAATATTCTGCCCATAATGTCCCCAGCCTGGTTATACTGCTAATTCCACAACATAGCAAACTCCTTGCCAGGGATCAAAATCTCAGTGTCCTCTATCTGTACACAACGCAGCCATTACAAAGAAGGAGATCGTGTCCTTTGCAGGGACATGGATGGAGCTGGAGGCCATTATCCTGAGCAAACACACACAGGAACAGAAAACCAAATACTGTATGTTCTCATGTGTAAGTGGGAGCTAAATGATGAGAACACATGGACACATAGAAGAGAACAACAACACACACTGGGGCTTTTTGGAGGGTGGAGGGTGAGAGGAGGAAGAGGGTCAGGATAAACGACTAATGGGTATGAGGCCTAAAACCTGGGTGATGAAACAGTCTGTACAACCACCCCCAGTACAGAAATTTACCTATGTAACAAACCTGCACGAATACCCCTGAACTTTTAATAAAAGGTAAACATATATAAATATACATATGTATCTAATCTCTTGATATTGACATGTGTGTATATAATATATATATTTCCTTAATATAATATATATATTTCCTTAATTTCATCCAATCTCACCTCACTACAGAAAGCCCTGCTCTGTCCCGAGTTTCCCTGAGCATTCTTGCAGCCCTGATTGCTACACTTCATGTATATATAATATATATTATATTTTATTATATATAATATATAATAAATAAATAAATAAAATATATAACATACACTTATGTATTATATTTTATATAATTTTATATATATTATAAATAAATATTTATTTATTTATAAATAAATAATATATTTATATATTATATAAATATAATATGATATATTATATCAATATATAATATATTATATAAATATAATATGATATATCAATATATAATATATTATATAAATATAACATGATATATTATATCAATATATAATATATTATATAAATATAACATGATATATTATATCAATATATAATATATTATATCAATATAACATGATATATTATATCAATATATAATATATTATATCAATATAATATATTATATAAATATATTATATTACATTTAATACAAATATAATATATTATATTATATCAATATATCATATATTATATTAACATATATAATATACAAAATATTTATATATTAATATAATATATTATATATACACAAAGTGTGGCAATCAAGGCTATAAGAATGCTCAGGGAAACTCGGGACAGAGCAGGGCTTTCTGCAGTGAGGTGAGACGGGATGAAATTAAAGAAATTATGGAAATTATGTTATTTCCATGTTAAAGGCGACCCAGAAGGCACAGAGCTTGGGGATGCTCAGATCACACCAGTTATCAAACTCTAATTCAACATGATCATATTTTCCTCCATCTTAGAGGTTCAGGATATTTTTTTGTTTTAAGAGATAAAGTCTTGCTATGTTGCTCAGAGCTCAAATGATACTCTAGTCTCAGCGGAATACATTTTAGTGGCTCATTTTCAAGTCTTAAGAGTTTCTGGAGTGATCATCTATTCTGTTCTACTCTAAACACACACACACACACACACACACACACACACTTCAAAATCAAGAGATTGCCCCCTTCCTTGGTTTGAGAAATGGAAAATAAAACATTTCAGAAATCCCGAAGCAACATAATTATTCATTTATTTTTCTCTAAAGGCTATATAGATGGAGATAGATAGGTGGGGAACTGGGTGATGGTTGTGGAGTACCAGTACCAGCGTGGCCATCTATTAATAAATTCTCAGAAACATTTTTGCCTATAATTTTTACAGTTTCTTGGTCATGTCTTTGGACTATAAAGTATTTAGTGTCTCTTTCTCTTCATTCTTGAATTCTAGTTGAAAAAGCCAAAGCAATTGGAAAAATCCATTCAAAATTACATCTCATAAGGATTAACAATTGAATTGTCAGAGAGGGAACACTGGTTGAGAAAGTCACATGGATCTGAACAGTAAAATATACGGAGACACAAAAGGACATGGTATGTTGAACAACGCTGAATGCTTAGAATTTTGGAATGTAAAAATCGAAAAGTAAAGAGGAGAAGGTGAAGAGGGAAAGGTTTTCAGGAAACAGATGAACAAGTGTCTTACATGCTCTATTTAAAGTTTCAAACATAGTCAAGAAATGTGCTTTTTATATTAAAGCATATTCTCATCTAGATATAACAGAATTTTTCAGAAATGTGTCTCACATTATTTTCTGTAAGCAATTCTACCAAAATTGAATATCTTTATCCATTGGATCTAAAGAGCCTCATGGCTGGGCAAAGTGGATCACTACTTACAATCCAAACACTTTGGGAAGCCCAAGAGGGAAGCCCTTGAGCCCAGTAGTTTGAGGCCAGTCTGGGCAATATAGGGATACCCCATCTCTACCAAAAAAAAATAATAATAATAATAAAAATAACCAAGCATGGTGGCTCATGTCTGTGGTCCCAGCTACCCAGAAATTCAGTGGGAGAGGATTCCCAGGAGGCTGAGGCTGCAATGAACTGTGACCGTGCCACTGCACTCCAGCCTGGGCAATAAAGCAGATTATCTCAAAAGATATAAATAAATGCATAAATAACTAAATAATAGAGAGCTTCACAAGTATAAAGGGTAAAATTTATGTAAAACGTATTTTTATTATTTTCACAATGTCTTTAAACAGGAAAGATTCTCAACATGATTTTTGTACACTTTAAATTTTAGCATCGAAATTTGAATAAAGATGTTGAAAATAGTTCAGTTTACGGCTCTGTGGGGAAACTCCCGAGAACTAGATGGTTGGAACAAATATCAAATCAGAAAGATATTAAAGATGACTGAACAAGAGCAGACTATTAGGTGGAATATCTAGAAATCAGTTAACTCCAAAAAAAGTAAGTGTGCTGCATGTTCTGAAGCTATAAATTACCCTGAATTACTCACCTATCTAAAGAATATGATCTCTGTGGGTTTTTAAGTGGATATTAAAGGAAGTCTCATTATGCAAAGAGCAGATTTTTATAACTCTGGAAAGAATATGCCAAATAGTATAAAAATCTGGAAGCATGGTTGAATAACATTATCAGTTTCCAAAGATAAAATAGGAAATTCTAAGAATAAAAGTCTTGTCCATTTTTATGCTACATTCTCCAGTAAAAATAGCCCATGTTTCAAGTGCTGACAATAAGTAGGGACTGAGACGTACAAATTTATTCTATAAGTAAATGATATTACATTGTCAAAGTGAACAACGTATATTTGATTAGAATGTAAAACTATGAAGAATCACAAAGTAGAATCTTTATAATAAGACTCAAATATTGAAATTTGATTAAAAATAAATGAAGCATGAACATGATTTTTTCTTTTTTATTGATACATATTCTCTGATGGGAAATATATATTGAAATCATTTATTGTCTAAAAAGTTGTTTTTATTTGTAATAAAATGAATATTAAATAAGCATAAATATTTTACATATTAAATTAAAAATTTTTATATGCTTCAATATTACATCCATAAAAGATGTTTAAAGAATCTATTGACAAGATAATCAGTAGAGTTACATTTATATTTTACAAATTTAAAAAAAGACCAGGTAAAAGGTAATTTTAATGTGTAGATAAGGTTTTTGAAAAGAGATGAATAAGTCTAAATATGTATGCCATTGAAATTATCTATTGTAATTGGATAAATTTTATTTTGAGATGTTAATATAAACTTTATTTAACTCAGGAGAAAAACATATTTAGGCAAACACTACAAAGCATAAAATTTGATGCTCAAAAACTCTAGATGGAAAGCTAGCCTTTAGAGAATTATACTTTAATTGTATGATTTTTCTTTTTTTTAAATTATACTTTAAGTTCTAGGGTACATGTGCACAACGTGCAGGTTTGTTATATATGTATACATGTACCATGTTGGTGTGCTGCACCCGTTAACTCATCATTTATATTAGGTATATCTCCTAATGCTTTTCTAGTGTGTTATATTTTAGCTGAGAGTAAGAACCTAATTTCTTAGTGGAAAAAAGCAAATGTAGACAGTCAAGGTAAGGTGTTTCAAGTGAAAGCAGAAAGGAAAAGTCAAGCCTCATGGCCATTGTATCACTTAGAAGTCATACTTTATGTCATCATCACTAGTGATGACACACATCTCTTAATGTCACTAAGTCCTCTGGCTCTACTTTGTATTTATGGTGTGTGGATATCAATCATTTCTAATATTTGAGTTTTGGAAACAACCTCACACATTAAGTTTATGTAATCTCTAATCATCAAAAATTGCAAAGTCTTCATTTTGCCCTGCAAGTGTCTGCTAATCTTCAGGTTTTCACTAGCTCTAAATTTACTCTTACAGTAATTTATATAAAACCATTTTATATAATAACTGCATATATAACTGAAAAGGATTTGCAATTATGATAAAATCGTTCTCTAATTGCTTTAATTCTCCATTATTTTCCTAGTAGACTGCTGAATTCCTGAATTTCCAAATCAATGTGTGCCCTAAATTTAACACAGTGTTACTGTCAACAACTTACTCTCCACATAGATTCTCATGCTATTTCATTGTAGTTATGAGCAAATATAACTATCTTTATTGAATCATGTAGGATGTTGATATAAAATTTGTTTTCAGCTTATCTATTATATTTTGAGAATTATAATACAAATCATAATACAAGAGATATGTGCGAGACATGAAGATCACGGAGTTTTAACCCACAGTTTCACAGTCTTTCAGGGAAGGCAGACACACATCAGGTAGTATAATAACATGTGACAAGTGCCATAACAAAGATTCAGATAACACCGTGAGTCCACAATGAAAATACACTTCTCAGACTTGGGAAATAAGAGGCAGTTTTCTAGGTAAGGTGATGACTAAGCTGGCCCTAAAAGAACACACTAGGAGAAGTGTAGTGTGGGACTGGAGAGATGAGGGAAAAGGTGTTTCAGGTTGAAAAAGCCATAGGAACAACAAGAAATAATTATATACCGTGGAAAATGTTCAGGAAATTAAAAGCAGAAACAGAAGCATAAATTCTAGAGGAAAAAGATTCAGATAATAAGGTAGAAGAGTGCAGTCATGACGATTCCTCTCAAGTGGTTTTAGAAACTGAAAGATTGGAATATAGAAATATATTTGATGTAGGGAGTTAGGGAGAGCGAGGTTGTAAACCTTACTCCAAGATTTGGACATTGAGTGGAAGATCATAATGGCAAAAAAACCACATAGGAATACAGAAATTTAAAAAAAAGGGTACTGCTTATATAGTTTATCCATTAGAGTTGTAAGGCTGCAATCAGTAGAAGACAGTGTTGGCTATCTTAGGTAGAAAGGAAACGTGTTGGGGATAGTAGGCAGCCTGTAAGATGTTTCCCAATCATGTCTCTCCCTGAGGATTCAGTCTTGTATAATCCCCTTCCACTGACTGTGGGCTAAATTCATTGACTTACTTCTAATGAATAGAATAAGCTGAAGTGACAGGATATTACCTCAGGGAGTAGGTTAACAAGAATGCTGTGGTTTTAATCATGGATGTTCTCTCTTTCCCTCTTGGACCACCAACCCTTGTAAAAACTAGCTGCCATGCTGTAAGAAAACCTCGTAGAGAGGCCCACCTAGCAAATTTGGAAACAAACTTTCTGAGGTCTGCCAACAGCCACATGAGTGAGCTCACCTGCCCCAGCCGAGGTTGGCAATGGCTGCGGCCCCGTCAACAGCATGACTGCAATCTCATTAGAAAACTTGAGCCAGAGGCACCCAGCTAAACCACTCCCAAATCCCTGAGCTACGGGCACTGTAAGAAACAATCAACGTGGTCATTTTGAGCTGTTTCATTTTGAGGGAATTCACTTTACATCACCAAATAACTAACACAAGAAGATATCAGATGGGGCATAGTTAGAATAGTAGCCATGAAAATAGGACAGCATCCAGAAAAGAAACTGAAGCAGCAAGAACTGCTCAACCATGCAAATGGGATGACATCATTGAAATAAATGGACTTCAAGTTTTTGGTCCTTGTATTACAATATCCAGAATGATGGAGAGAGAATCCAATTGTCTGTTTCAGAAACATGCTCACCCTTAGGCCACAATATCGTAAATTAAAATCCTGCAAAAATGGCCTTTTACCTTCTCTAAACACTCCTTTGGCATCTGCAGTGAGAGGGCAGAGCTCCTGGACTGATAAAATTGTATTCAAATGAGAGAGAGAGATTTTTCCAAAATAAAACCAAGCAAAAGAAATACAACCTGGTGTTGGGTAGACAATACACAGGAAATGCCCACTGTCTGAGGAGGAAGGAATCTAGTATTGGGCATAGCAACATTTTTATGAGATCTAGGTGAAGATGTGCATGAACAGTTTAATATATGGGTCTAAGTTTAAATGAGAGAAGCCAGGACATAGTTGAGAGTCATCAGCACTTAGCTGGCATTGGAGTAAAGATAAAATTATTTTTTCATTTGTGGAAAGCAGGTCAAATAAGAAGAGACTTTAACTGATGAATGGATGCTATGAAATACCAACGATGCAAAGAAATATTTCAAAGAAATATCAACATTTTAAAGAAAAAGAGAAGCACGTAGAGATGAATAAGACATAACAGTAATTTGAGAAGAATCAGCAGAATCTTGGGCACCAAAGTCAAGAGAGAAGAGAATTTCAAAGAAGTGACTGGCAGTATCAGTTGTACTAGAATATTTCCGGAAAATATCAACTATAAAATGGCCTTTACTTTTGGAAATCAATGTTGATGCATACCTTTCCTGAAAACATGTCAGTCATATCAATATCAATATCAAAATGGTGTTCATAAAAGTTGATGGCTATTCTTTGCACTCAGAATCAAGTTTCAAGTTCTAGGCTTACTTTCAAAATTCTCACATAATATATCTGCTCAATTTAGCACCTGTAAAGATTGCTTATCTCCCTGGCAAGATTATATTTCACTTCAAAGATGGAGACTGTATCTTGCTTTTCTATCTACTATAATATCTACCCTAATATGAAGAATGTAGGAAGTTATCAATAAATCAATTTTTGATAAAAGATGTTTACATTGTTCACTCTCTATTATATATCATTTATCTTCCTCTGTATTTTTACAAAACCTAGACTGTTAATAAGCCAACTTGAATACAGTTTAAATTACAAGCTGACACTAAACAAAGTCTGTCTTTCTAGTTCGCTTGCTCTCTCTCAAGCATGTGTGTCTGAATTTCCATGGAGTCAATAAAACAGAGTTATAGAGTTCACCATATCTTTAATCTTTTCCCTCTTGTCTACTAATTGCAAAGAAAGCAGGCTGAGTCCAGATACCGTTAGGCTGTTTATAATTATCCACCTTTGCTTGACTGTGTATCCATTTTATTACAGAAAACCAATCAACAAACAAAAATAAAAACAACCAATTGTCACTGTGTGATTTATTTCCTAAACTAAACCACCATCAAACAGATAGCTACACTAATATGAACACAATTTTTAAACAAGAAACATTAAGTAATATATGAAAAATAAGCTTTAATATCAGAAAAAAAAGAAGTAAGCCTTAAAAATGTTGTAATGTGTGCAATCTACACTATTTCTGTTTTTAATTTAGGAGGTGTTATGTTGGAAGATTTGCTGGTCCATTGTAACAGCAGAGCGAAGGGTTAGAAGAGTACTCGGGGTCAACAAGATTCCAGCTTTTGTTTACTCTTTAAGTCACTTTTCTATTAATCATGCAAACTTGGGGAAAATATTTCATAAACCTAGTTTTAAAAGTAACTCGTTTTTAGTGTTTGTTTTAGTTACTTTGGATATATATTTGGACGCTCTTTTCCCAGGTTAATAGAAATACTGATTTGTTTCAGTGTCTCCCAATGTTAATATTTTATAAGTCTTACATGCAATTTGTGACATGACTTATTTAAAGTCAGCAGGAGAGCAGCCATTGTCCTTTTGCCAATTCCAGCTCGCATACTAAACGCAGGTATTGTCATGCAGTACAGCACCTGCATGAATTTGAAAAATTGAGAATCATGAAAATGGTATTTCAATAGCAGTTCAGTTCAGCAAAGGGACAAAATTTATCATGCAACATCACACCTTGAACAAGGTTAATGCCCTGTGGAAACCACATTTCCCTGAAAAAGATTTTGTTGTTGATGATGATGATTTTGAACAAATACATACATAATCCTTCAATTACACATTTTTTCTCTCATATCTAGATAGTGCTAAATTATAGGTCAGTATCATAAAAGGAAGAAAAAACTATAGCTGCAGTAAAAATAATGTATAAGATGCATGTAAACAAATAACATACATACACAGCTAAATGGAGAGAGCTAACAACTCTTTTTAAATAGTGAGTATCTGAGGAATTTTATTTTACAAAAGGTATTAATGCTTGCTAATGTTTTTAATTTTTTTAACCATTCCCAAATCTAAAGGTCATGACAATTCTGACAAAAAATTATAATATAGTTACATGAATTATACAGCTAATAGTCATTTTGTGCTCTTTCTTTTTAACTAGGGAAAACTGTCCCATTTTAGTATACACACAAAGAAAGAGACACACAGAAAGAGTGAGAGACAGAGGTACACACACACACACACACACACACACACACACGGAGTTAGTCTGCCCCTACTGTCAAGTTAGAAATTATGAGGAATTTGGCAAGTGCGAATACTTTGTAGAACTTGAAAACATGTAATAAACTTTAAAAGTTTGTCTGTTATAAATGGTTTCTTGATCTGTGCTCCCATCCCATACTCATCCTCTCTTTCTCTCTCTCTCTTGAACACAAACCATAGAATTTTTTTCCATAAGGAATCAAAGCAAATTACTGAAATTTCTGGAAGAGCTCAGACTTTCTTAGCACTTAAAATAACAGATATGGGCAGAAAACTTCATAGGGAACTCTGGAAATAAAATAAATGTATTTTTGAACATAGCAATAATTTTTACTTGCCCTGTAAAAAATTGTAAAGTTTCTATTTTGTTTGAGATGGAAGGGTTCATATGGTATAACTGGCCCCTATGTTTAAAATTGCACCTATATAAAATTATAGTCTGCAAGGTAATTAATGTAGTACTTTGTAATTCCTATTTTTACAATTATTATTATTATTATTATTATTATTATTATGAGATGAAGTCTAGCTCTGTCGCCCAGGCTGGAGTGCAGTGGTGCGATCTCGGCTCATTGCAACCTCCACCTCTCAGGTTCAAGTTATTCTTGTGCCTCACCCTCCTGAGTAGGTGAGACTACAGGTGCCTGCCATGATGCCCAGCTAATTTTTTGTATTTTTTAGTAGAGACAGGGTTTCACCATGTTGGGCAGGCTGGTCTCGAACTCCTGACCTCGTGATCTGCCTGCTTCAGCCTCCCAAAGTGCTAGGATTACAGGCGTGAGCCACCGCGCCTTGCCTTAAGAATTCATTTTTAAGATGTGGGTTAAAACATGAGCTTAAAGCAGCCATTTTCAAAGGAAAAGTCAAAATTCTTTAGGGGGATATAGCGACCATAGTTGTCCCAGTAGTTGATGGGAACACCTTCCTCTTCAGTTCGGAAACTACCAGGGAGATGACAAAAGAAAGTCTGGCAGCTTTTCTGGGATGCTTATGCTTGATTTGATTTAACGATTATTTAAACGTTGATAAGTATCTCTGGAACTATTTTAGGAAATTATATTTGAACTTTGAATCTTTTTATTGTGCAAGAATGAATCTGTGATAGTATATATAATTGTATATACATATGTATCTTATGTGTATATATATGAATACACAAATGTATACAGATACATTTGTGGGAGATATTGGAACTGCCTCCAGGGCACACATACACACACACGCTCTCTCTCTGTCTCTCACTATCTCACACACACAAACAGGCACGTTAGCCTTCATTCAATGGTTTAAATTTCCTGTGGAATCTTATTTAAAGGATTTTATGGCATAATTTTTGCATATTAAAATGGCATAAGATTTTCTTTAATAACATTTTATTTGGATACTGTGAACCAGGTAGTACGAGAATATGATACATTTCTCACATTCAACTAATACAGGCATGTCTAACCTTATTAGCAGTGCATAACTGAATGTCTATGACGTGCTAATAGGTAAATGTATTATTGCTATTAATATAAAAGTGAACTGAACTCTTATTACATGTATAGCTTATTATCCTGCTTATATAAGAAGGATATAGCTTATTATCCTGATGACATATAATACATACAAAAATAAAAACAATATTATAGTTTGATAGATAGTGGAAAGACAGTAGTTTGCTTTGGAAGTACTAAGAGATGTGAAAGTCATTAGTATCGTCTTTGTACCATTTATCTTTAACTCTTTCTTCTGTCAGACACTGGTGATAGAAAAAAATGATCAAGATATATTTTTTCCCTCAGAAAATCTAGAGTCTTATTTTCAAGTTCCCTATTTTCTGTCCTTCCCTCCCAAACATATTTTCCCTGCTTACCAACATTTCACCTTCTTTTCTGGCAACAGACACAAGCACATTCATACAACAACATTGTAGAATTTCCTTAAAACAATCTTGATTGTGTCAAGCATGTCAATGTCAATACTTCTGTGGTAGTCTCTTTACATCCTGAGTAATCTAGGACTAGCCGTAGTCAAAGATAATTCATTTATAAGAATAAGAAAATGCTTAAGAGACCCTGTGTTTTCTCTAATGAATAGTTCAAAAATTCATTTGTTTTACAAATAGATGGGTTCATTTATGCCTTTATTCACTTTAGAAATATTTATAATCTGATCTATCTGTGCTGAACACTGCTATGAATTTAAAAATCAGAGGATTTAAGAGTCTAAAGTAGAAACAATTAAGTGAACAAGTAAAATATAAAGAAAAAAATGGCTACAGAAAATCATTTCAGACAGGGAGAGTATGCCAACTCTTTCTGCAGTGTTGCAAGAAAGCTTCTGTGAGGAGGTCATAATTGAGTTGATTATTTAAGGTTGAGTAGGATTTTACCAGATGGTACCTCACATTGGGGATGTGGGAGGGGAAGTCACTTCTGCCAGAGGAGAAATCACATGAAAAAGTGTAGAAGAGAGAAAGGATAATAATTTTAGAGACTTGAAGTATATAAGAGGCTTGTGTGTTAACACTAAGATACATAAATCCTAGACAATAGGAGGTATTTAAAACATAAAGTAGGGAAATGTCATCCTTAATTTTTGTTTTATGTTTTAACTTTTAAGTGCTTGAGTGAGCATTTTAATTTTGTGCTTTTAGTTATAATCCTCACACTTTATAGGGAAAATATTTTGAGTCATGTAAGATTGGCATTCCTCTGGAGTGTTTTCATAATATGCTGAATCTCATTTGTCCTTTAATTTGTCAGACTAAATTGTTATTTCTTGCTTATAGCTTTATATCCCTCATGATTTAAGGATAAGAACGATATTTCTTATACACTTAGAAGGCCCCTAGGATTTCAAATACAATAAAATTGTAACAATTATTTAGTGTATAAATGAATGAATGAACCACTCTTCCTCTTTCTTTGCTCCTGGGAGATACTTGCTCTTTACTCAGTATCTTATATCTCAGTAAATGTCACCACAATTTAATCAATTGCTTGGGACATTTTTCCTGGATTTTTGTTTTTGACTCCTTTCCTTCACAACACACATTAATCCATGAGAAAATCATATTAGATTTTTTCTTCATATTATGTCATGAATTTAACAACTCTTCACATGCTCAACTATTGCCTGAACTATTACAATTCCTTACTGACTGATGTTCTCAGGTTACACTTGACAGTGCCCATACAGCAGTGTCATCTTTTAACATAAATGTAGATCTGATCATATTGCTATGATCTTCAACATGGTTTTTTTTTGGTTCCACATTTGTCTATGATATAGAAAACTGAAAAGAGCATCATTCCCACTTAAACAATTAAAGGCCATTTACACTACAAAATTAAAGCTTTCTTTGAACCCTAAGTCAATTTCTACTATTCCACATATAATATTTGACATTCAATAACAAAATAAGCAATAATTAAACCACAAAAAAGGAAGAAAAAAGGATTACTAACGGACAAAGCAATCACTAGACCCAGACTCAGGAAAGACCCCATGTTGGAATTCACAGAGAGACAATTTATAATAACCATTATTAATATGGTAAAGTACCAAATGCAGCATGGAAAAATATATGGGGAATTTCAAAAGATAGAAAAGATATTTAAAAAGGTGAAATGGGGATGCTAGCCAAAACACAGACACAGATACAGACAAACACACACACACATCAGCATTACTGAGAATAGAATTACTTAACCGGAAGCCAAAGCAATATACATTACACAAACAAAAACATGAGAAATATAGTATCTAAAATAAAAGAATTGTGGGACAAAAAACACACAGTATAATCTGCATGTAACTGGACAGAGAAGAGAAAGGATGGAAGAGAAATACAGGACACCAGACCTCCCCCTAAAAAGCGCATTCACATACACACAAAATGAAAATCTTTGGAAACTGCTAATATAAAAGTAAATATAAAAATATTTGTTTTTCTTATGTTCAATGACTCTAAAACAGAGATTCTCAAGCAGGAAAAATTTTGCCCCTCAGGGCACATTTGGAAATCTCTGTAAACACTTTTTATTTTTCCGTTGGAGAGTAGGGGGTGCTACTAGAATCTAGTGGGTAGAGACGAGAGATGGTGTTGCTAAACTATATGTAGTATTATAACATAGGACAGCTCCCAACAACAAAGACTTACCTGATCCAAAATGTAAGTAATGCCAATACTGAGAAACACTGTTAAAATATAGTTGATGTTCTAAAGGAAAATGGTCATGTATTATGTGGCTTTATAACATAGTTAAAATTAAAATATGTGAATATAATAGCACAAAATTGGGATAAATGGATTGGAAATAGAAATCTGTGAGGTTTTACAATAAAAGCACATTGACATAATATTATTTGAAGAAAGGCTGTAATATTAAAGATATTGTAAATCCAAAGGTAACCATTAATATTGTTTTCACAAAGAAAATATGTGGGTCCGGCGGTGGCTCACGCCTGTAATCCCAGCACTTTGGGAGGCCGAGACGGGCGGATCACAAGGTCAGGAGATCGAGACCATCCTGGCTGACACGGTGAAACCCCGTCTCTACTAAAAGTACAAAAAACCAGCCGGGCGAGGTGGCGGGCGCCTGTAGTCCCAGCTACTCGGGAGGCTGAGGCAGGAGAATGGCGTAAACCCAGGAGGAGGCGGAGCTTGTAGTGAGCCGAGTTGGCGCCACTGCACTCCAGCCTGGGCCACAGAGCGAAGACTCCGTCTCAAAAAAAAAAAAAAAAAAAAAAATATGTGGGTCCAAATAACAAGGAAATATTGGAAATAATATTTAATAAAAAATAACCAAACACACAAGACTAATCCACAAGTGAGAAAAAAAATTTTAATGGAGGTCAGAGGATGGAAAAAAAAACAATCAAATAGAAAGAAGTTACCAAGATGGTGGATTTAAATCCAACCATGTCAAAAACTGTATTAAATGTAAATGGTCTAAATACAACTATTTAAAAATATAGATGGTAAAATCAGATAAATAAAGCCACATTAAATACAAAGACATATTCAAGATTAAAGTACAAGGAAAAAGAAACAAATACCATGCAAACAATAACAAAAGAATGCCATAGAGGCAAATTTTTAACTGACAAGCTTGACATTAGAACAAGGAATGTTATTAGGAATGAAAAGCGACATTACATAACAAAAAAGATTAATTCACAAATAAAAAACTTTAAACTTTATAAATCGATAGAACTGAAATTAGAAATACAAAAATGTACAATTATCGCTGAAAACGTGAACACTCCACTCTTAGTAATTGGTATACCAAATAAAGAGAACATCTGTAAGAATATGGAAGACCTGAACAATGCTCTCAATCAATTGACCTAATATTTATACCATACTCATTCTAAAATATCAGAGTATATATTATTTTTATCTGCACAGATCATATTTAAAAGATAGATGGTTTTCTCAGCCAGACAAAACCTCAAAAATGTCAAAATAATTAAAATTAGAGCAATTGATGTTCTAACTTTAAAAGAATTAAACTGGAATTCAGTACCAGAAATCTGAAAAAATCCCCTCAAATTTAGAAGCTGAGAAATTTATTTTTAAATGGCAGATTTGTCAAAAAGAAAGACACCAGGGGAATTGACAAATACTATATTTGAATGAGAATAAAAACAACATATCAAACAATACTAGTTTAGTGTTTAGGGAAAATGTTACAGCCTTAAAAGTTTACAATAGAAAAGAGGAAAGGTAACTTCTCAAATAGAGGTTTAAATGTTCACTTTAAAAAACATTAAAAAGCAGAGAAAATTACACTAGAATAAAGTGAAAAGATTCAAATAATAAAGAAAAGAGATAAACTAAATTAATTTTGTAAAAGAAAAATGATAGAGAAAATTTTTTTTTAAAAATTTGGTTATTTGAAAAGATCAACAAAATTTATAATCCCCTAGCC
Source organism: Theropithecus gelada (assembly GCF_003255815.1). Classification (NCBI taxonomy): domain Eukaryota; kingdom Metazoa; phylum Chordata; class Mammalia; order Primates; family Cercopithecidae; genus Theropithecus; species Theropithecus gelada. The sequence continues at coordinate 42,346,836 of NC_037670.1, read as the reverse complement.
TAAACGGAAAACAAGCAAGAAAGAATACATAAATCACCAATACCAGGAATGAAATAGTGGCCATTGTTACAGGTCATAAAGACACATTAGAAGTATAACAATACACTATGAGAAAAAACTAATGACCCTAAACTTGACAACTGAGGTGGAAGAGCAAATTTGTTGAATGACAAAAATTACCAATGCTCACTCAAGAAGAAATAGGTATACTAAGTAGTCATAAGCCTATTACAGAAGCTGAATTAATTATTAAAATATTTTCTGTAAAGACAACTCTAGGCTCAGATGCTGTCAAAGCATTTTCCACTGAATTTTAAAGAAAAAATAATACAAATTTCCCAAAAACTCTTCTAGAAAATACAAGCAAGGGAAATAATATTCACCCCATTTAATGAGGCCATATTATCCTAATAAAAAAAAAAAAAAAAAACTAAGGCCATCTACCAAAAACATGCAAATACTATATTATACAAATATCATATGTAATGATGAAAGACTGAATTCTTATATACAAAGATCAGAAACAATACAAAGATGATCATTCTATATATTCTTACCACTTCTATTCAAAACTGTACAGTGTGAAACACTGATGAGAGAATTAAATAAAACGTATTTGTGGATTTGAAAATTCAATATTTTTAAGATGGCAGTTCTTCCATAACTTGTCCATCCATTCAATCCAAAGACAATAAAATTACAAAAAATTGTTTGGCTTTTGTTTTTAGAAAACAATAAATGGATTCTAAATTTTATCCAGAAAAAGAAAGGAATTATAATAGGCAAAACAATTTTGAAAAATAATAAATAAGAGTAATCTCGGCCGGGCATGGTGGCTCACGCCTGTAATCCCAGCACTTTGGGAGGCGGAGGCGGGCAGATCACAAGGTCAGGAGATTGAGACCATCCTGGCTAACACGGTGAAACCCCGTCTCTACCAAAAATACAAAAAAAAAAAAAATTAGCCGGGTGTAGTGGCCGGCGCCTGTAGCACCAGCTACCCAGGAGGCTGAGGCAGGAGAATGGCATGAACCCGGGAGGCAGAGCTTGCAGTGAGCTGAGATGGCACCACCGCACTCCACCCTGGGCAACAGAGCGAGACTCTGTCTCAAAAAAAAAAAAAAAAATAGGTAATCTCTTCAAAGACTCCCTTAAAAAAATAAAGTGACAAGCCATTGATTGGAGTAAATTATTTACAAAACAAATTTCAACATGAACCTCTAACCAAAATACATAAGATATTCTCAAAAGTCAATAATAAGACAAAAAGTAGTTCAATTTATAATGGGCAAAATATTTAAACAGAGAATTATTTTAGAAAAAGATATACGAATTGCAAATAAGTTTTTTAAAAAGAGGTTCAGTATCATTAACCTATATGGAATTACAATGAAATATCAATATGCTTGCAAGTTTACACAAAATTTTGGCTTATGGTTTCTTCTAGAAATGTTAGTCTTAACTTTCCCACTGAATTTTGTGATCCATTTTGAGTAAATTGATAAAAGAGATGGGTCAAGTCAAGGCTTTTTAGTTTTCCATACTGAGATCAAATTTTCTCAGCACCATCTGTTGAAAAGACTATTGTATTTCCATTTGAATTTTCATTAAAATTTCCTTTGCATCTTTATTAAAAATTATTTGACTAAATATACCTGGTCTCTTCCTGGAATTTCTATTTGTTCCATTGTTTTAAGCTTCAATCCTTTTGTCAATGCCACACTATCTTAAATATTGCAGCTTTATAATGTGTTAGAATCAATTGTCATGACTCCTTTAACTTTATTATACTATTTGCTTTTACATTTTACTTATAATCCATAATGGCAAAGGCAAATATTGTCTATTTATTTCGATTTTGTTCACTCCATTTTTTTCTAGTCACTAGAATAATGCTGGGCAGATGACAGATGCTCAATGAATATTTGTTGAATGAACAACAGCAAATGAAAAGCCTTTCTTAATTAGAAGCACCATATGAATGAAGATATTTGTTATCATCAAAATTTTTTAAGAATATCAAGAATCTAAGACTGCTTAGACTTCTAAAGTTTTATGCTGCATGTTCTTTGAGTTTGTTTGTATGGACTCTTTTGGCAGTTGTATGACACCTTTCATGCCCTTCTCAGAATATTTTTAAATCCTTATAATAAACTCTTTTTTTTTTTTTTGAGACGGAGTCTCGCTCTGTCTCCCGGGCTGGAGTTGCAGTGGCCGGATCTCGGCTCACTGCAAGCTCCGCCTCCCGGGTTCACGCCATTCTCCTGCCTCAGCCTCCCGAGTAGCTGGGACTACAGGCGCCGCCACCTCGCCCGGCTAGTTTTTTGTATTTTTTAGTAGAGACGGGGTTTCACCATGTTCACCAGGATGGTCTCGATCTCCTGACCTCGTGATCCACCCGTCTCGGCCTCCCAAAGTGCTGGGACTACAGGCTTGAGCCACCGCGCCCGGCCAAATCCTTATAATAAACTCTTAAGAAAAAACCTACAAATATGTTGAAATAAAAATATAAAATAATTTATAAATTTTTATGTTATACTAATATGAGTGTCTCACTGTTAAGCCCATTAATATGTTTTAGCAAGATGCAGTCTGGTAATCATGATTGCAAAGTAGCGATGAATGCAAAATTACATGTATATACAGTATCTCTAATGGGATAGTACAAGGAAAATATGTATGATTTTCATTCGTAACAAAGTACTCCAAATACTGCTGTGATCTGTTATCCTCAATTATAATTGAAATTAAAAAGATGTTAAATTTCAGTTGAAGACTAGAGAAAGCAAATGTATAATGTTTTTATTATTTTCCCATCTGAGTTTATGAACTCATGCAGGCATACCTGGAAGATATTGCAGATTCAGTGCCAGACTATCTCAGTAAAGCAAATATCTCACTAAAGCAAGTCACACAAATCTTTTGGTTCCTGGTGCAAATAGAACTCATGTATACAATATACAGTCGTTTAATAAGTGTACAATGGCATATGTCTAAAAATGTATATACCTCAATTTAAAATATTTTATTCATAAAAATTATTTAATAATCATGTGAACCTTCATTGAGTCTTTTTTGTTGTTGTTGTTGTTGTTGATGGAGTGTCTCAACACAGATGGCTGCTGACTGATCAGGGTGGTGTGCTGAAGGTAGGGGTGGCTGTGGCAATTTCTTAAAGTAACACAAAAATGATGTTTATCAGATCAATTGACTCTTCCTTTTAGGAAAGATTTGTCTTTGACACACAATGCTGTTTGATAGCATTTTACCCATGGAAGAACTTCTTTCAAAATTGGAATCAATCTTTGCAAATCTTGCCTCTGCTTTATCAACTACGTGATGGAATATGCTTAATCCCTTGTTGTCATCTCAACAATGTTCACAGCATCTTCGCCAGGAATAGATTCTGTCTCAAGAAACCACCTTCTTTGCTCATAAAAAGCAATTCCTCACGTGTTCAAATTTTAGAATGAGATTGCAGCAATTCCTTCACATCTTCAGGCTACACTGTCAATTCTAGTTCTCTTGCTATTTCTACCACATCTGCTGTTAATTCCTCTACTGAAGTTTTGAAGCCCTCAAAGTTATCCAAGAGGGTTGTGATCAACATCATCCGAACTCTTGTAAATATCAATATGAATCTATCTCCCATGAATCACTAATGTTCTTAATGGTGTCTAGAATGGTGAATATTTTATGGGAGGTTTTCAGTTTACTTTTCTATAATCCATCCGAGGAATCATGATCTATGACAGCTATAATCTCACAAAATAAGACTTGAACAGAGAGATTTCTCCTTGGTCATGGACTGCGGAATGGATGTTGTGTTAGCAGGCATAAAAACAACAATCTCGTCGTACATTTCTGTTAGAACTCTTGGGTAACCAGGCACATTGTCAATGAGCTGTATAATTTTGAAAGGAATCTTTTTTCTGAACATGAGGTTTCAACTGTGGACTTAAAACATTCAGTAAAGCATGTTGTAAACAGATGTGCTGTCATTCAGACTTTGTTTCATTTCTAGAACACAGGATATGTAAATTTAACATAATTCTGAAGGTCCCTAGGATTATCAGAATGGTCAGTGAGCATTAGTTTCAACTTAAAGTCAGCGGTTGCATTAATTACCCCACCAAGAGAATCAGCCTATTCTTCGAAGCCAGGCATTGAGTTCACTTCTGTAGCTTTGAAAGTCCTAGATAACATCCTCTTCTAATAGAAGATTATTTTCATCTACATTGAAAATATATTGTTTAGAATAGTCACTTTTTATCAATTATCTTACTAAATATTTTTAATAACTTTCTACAATTTCCACATCAGTACTTGCTGTTTCACCTTGATCTTTTATGTTATGTAGACAACTTATTTTCTTAAACCTCATTAACTGATCTTTGCTAGCTTCCAGTTTTGTTTTTTTTTTTCTGAAGCTTTCTCACCTCTCTCAGCCTTCATAAAATTGGAAAGAGTTAGGGCCTTGCTCTGGGTTAGGCTTTGGCTTTAAGGAATGTTGTGATTTGTCTGATCTTTTATACAGACCACTAAAACTTTCTCAATATCAGCAATAAGGCTGTTTTGCTTTTTGATCATTTGCGTGTTACTGAAATAGCACTTTTAATTTTCTTCAAGTACTTTTCCTTTGCATTTACAAATTGGCTGTTTCACACAAGAGCCTTAGCTTTCAGCCTATCTTGGCTTTAGACATGCCTTCCTCGCTAAGCTTTATTATCATTTCTAGTTTTTTATTTAAAGTGAGAAGTGTGTCTTTTCTTTCACTTGAATATTTTGAGGCCATTGTATGGTTATCAATTGACCCAATTTTAATATTGTTGTGTGTCTCAGTGAATAGAGTAGTTTGAAGAGAAGGAGAGTGATGGGGGATATGACAGTCAGTAGAGCAGTCAGAAGTCACACAACCTTTATCGATGAAATGTGCCACATTATATAGGCACAGTTTGTGGAGACTCCCGCCCCCCCGCAAATTATAATAAACCATCAAAGTTCTCTGATCATAGTTTGTCATAACAGGTGATTTTCATGATGAAAATGTTTGAACTATTACAGGAATTATCAAAATGTGGCACAGAGACATGAAGTGAGCAGACGCTGTAGGAAAAATGGCACCAATAGACTAGTTCAATGCAGAGTTCCCACAACGCTTCCATTTTCAAGCAAACCAAAAATAAAGAAAAGAAAAGAAAAAGGAAATAAAAAATCCCACAATAACTTCAAAGGGTAATAAGCCTAAGTTCATTAAAACAAGATATACCTATATTCTATTTATAAAACTCTTTATTTTTAATGCCTAATAGAATTCTATATTTCATAAAACTCTTGAATGACTTGAGACACCACATTAAGAATCCCTGTCTGATGAAACTGTATATTTCTTGCAATGCTGCTCATTTGCAAGAGTAGAAGATACTGTCTTTAAAAACTTAGCAACAATGATCAATATCATAGAATATCTAACTATATATATATATATATAGAACTATATATATATATATATATATCTCCACAGGAATTTTATGAAAGAATACAAGATAGTAGAAATAAAACTCGTACAAATTTTCTTACTGTGAGCGAATCAGGGAGACTTCCCTTTCCTTACAAAATGGTGTTTGCTTTTAAAATAGGTGTCTTGGGAACCGTAGCTATTTCACAGAAGAAAGATCTGAAACAGTCTAGTGCTTAGGTTTCCAGAGTTGGCTGCAAAACAGCTGTCTTGAAAGCTTCTGATAGAATCCAGAGATAAAGAGCCAAAGGTAACAGAGAGGTCTGCCAAAAGAGTCTATAGAATAGAATGTATTTATAGAGAAGTGCCCCTAAGGTAATTGATAAAAACTAGAGGTATAGTCCACTGAGATAAGAAACTACCAAGCATAAGAGAATAAAAAATTTCTGCTGGGAAATACTGAGCTAATCCATCAACTTTATTTTTTTTTTAGTACCTTTCTATTTCACTTTTCTTCAATAAAGTCTTTATTTTGACATTGTAGAAGGGTTTTCACAAACAGTTAGTAATGGAAAAATAAAACAATCCTTAAATTTACTTTCTAAGACAAGTTTACATGCTACAAGAGATAGTAGAAAGTTGACAATTTTTATTATATTTGAGCTAACTATAAGTAAGTAGAGTTTACAAAACCATGGTGGGGATTTATGTAGTTGGTTTAGCTAAATGGAATTCTGGCTTTTAGTGGAGAAAAAAGTAGAGGATGCATTAGACAACCAGAATTTATTTCTAGGCTAAGTATGGTGGTTCATGCCAATAATCCCAACACTTCGGAAGGCCGATGGGGGCAGATGGCTTGAGTCCAGGGATTTGAGACTATTACGTGCAACATGGCAAATCCCTGTCTCTACAAAAAAATATAAAAAAATTAGCCAGGCATGGCGGTATATGCCTATAGTCCCATCTACTTGGGAGGCTGAGGTGGGAGACTCACCTGAGCCTAAGAGTTTGAGGCTGCAGTGGCATGATCATCGCTCACTGCACTCCAGCCTAAGTGACAGACTGTGACCTCGTCTCAAAAACAAATAAAAGTAAAACACAAAATGTATTTGTCTCACCCAAAAAAAATGGCTGGCTTCATACAATATAACTCATATTTAGTGAAAGTTTGTACATTAAAACTACTTTATACTTAGATAGGATAGATTATAGAATTGTGAGGGAAAGAATCAATATTTCTGTATCGTTAATGTTTACCAGATATTTTACTTGGTGTAAACAAATGTACCATAAAAACTGATTGCTTAAGAATCATAGAAAAGGCACTTTAGATGCTTAAGAATCATAGAAAAGGCACTTTAGATGTTTGCCACTAATATTTTTGGATCACTGTATACCACCTTCCAAAAATAAAAACCTCACACCATTACTCTGCTTAGGACTCCAGGAAACCCCAAAGTTAGAAATTTCTCATAAAAGTCCTGCTGCTTGATGGCCTATAGATCTCTGACCTAATTGTTCTTTTACCATGCTATTGACTCTGGTTTCTTCTATTCTGTATTAATTCATCTGCAGCAATCTGCTATGCGAAGAGTGTTTCTGTTGTTGTTTTAGCATCACTGAACTGTACTTGATCTCTGACAACCTTAGAGAAATTAGTCACTGCAGTCACAGCTTTGAGCTCACCACCATCTTTGCCCACTTCTGTATCCCCTGGGTTTACTTCTCTCTTCAGAACATAGGAAAATAGATTCCCTTTACCATGTTTGACTAGTGTAGGAAAACACTAGAAAGCAGAAGATCTTACCACGCAGTTACACAGGTTTTAACAGATCTTACTATGAAGTATTCTTTCCAGGATTCCCGAGATGAGAATGTCGACAGGTTCAGGAACCACCTTATACTCTATCCAGAATGGCTGCTCCATTCCAGCATGCAGGCCCTCTGCTGAGTCTAGCTCCCTACCCCAGCATTCTTCCTCATTAATAGGCAAATTTTCTCTAAGGCAGCTCATGGTGTTTTCCTGTGATCCATATTTTATGGCATTCTATTCCCACCATCATTCTGTCAGATGGGTTGTTGTTTGTTTGTTTGTTTGTTTTGAGATGGAGTCTTACTCTGTCGCCCAGGCTGGAATGCAGTGGCAAGATCTTGGCTCACTGCAACTTCTGCCTCCTGTATTCAAGCAATTCTTTTGCCTCAGCCTCCCAAGTAGCTGAGATAACAGGCGTGCCTCACTATGCTTGGTTAATTGTTTTGTAGTTTTAGTAGAGATAGGGTTTCATGATGTTGGCCAAGCTGGTCTCGAACTCCTGACCTCAAGTGATCCACCTCCCACGGCCTCCCAAAGTGCTGGGATTACAGGCATGAGCCACCACACTTGGCCATCAGATGGGTTCTGAGTCTCTCTTTTCCATATTTCATGAAGACTTGTGACTGTAAATCTGGGAGTGTTGGGGTTAGATACAAGCCTAAAAATTCTCACACATTTTATAATAAGGAGTTTGTGCTTGCCCAGAAATACATTTGGTAATTCTTAGGAGGCAGACTAATGACAGTGGCCAGCTTAATCAATTTATCTCAAACTCAGGGCAACCTGTTCCACAGTCCCTGACACACACATCATTTCACCAAAGTTCTTGCTATAACTCAGTGTTGTTCTTTAGAATTGTCATCTTATGTTTAATAATTTAAAAGATTGAAGTCAAATAAGAAATGGCAAAATTTGAGCAAATAAGTTGGATGTAAATCCCCAAATACAGATACCATCATTAAAAATGTCATCGGCATCTTCGTAACAATTAATTGACTAAAAAGAATAATACAGTGTAATGTTTTTCTTTGTAACCTCAGCACATGGACTAACATTATCAAATGAACTCAGACTGAGAATCTTTTTTCCTGCGTCAAAATCAACATAATTTTGCTTTCAATTTTGGAAACTCAGGAGAAAATATGATCTTCCTTATTCATCCTGACTTTTTATCAAACTGTTCAATCTCTTTTCAATATTTTGTGGAAGGCAAGTGGTTATATTCATGGTCTCTGGAAACCACAAACATCCAAATTCCATGTCAGCTACTGACTGCATGATTTGAGATTTCAGATGAAGTATTTAACATCTTTGCCTTCACTATTTTTTTTTTTTTTTTTTTTTTTTGAGACAGTCTCACTCTGTCACCTAGGCTAGAGTACAGGGGCGCCATCTTGGCTTTCTGCAACCTCTGTCTCCTCGGTTTAAGCGATTCTCCTGCCTCAGGCTCCTGAGTAGCTGGGATTACAGTCATGTACCACCACACTCAGCTAATTTTTCTATTTCTAGTAGAGATAGGGTTTCATCAAGTTGGCCAGGCTGGTCTTGAACTCCTGACCTCAAGTGATCTGCCCATCTTGGCCTCCCAAAGAGTTGGGTTTACAGGCATGAGTCACTGTGCCCAGCCAAGTCTTGTTTTTGAAGAAAGATGATGATATTTATCATCCCATTACTGGGTATATACCTAGAGGAGTATAAATCATTCTACTATAAAGACACGTGCACACATATGTTTATTGAAGCACTATTTACAATATCAAAGACATGGAACCAACCCAAATGCCCATCGATGATAGACTGGATAAAGAAATGTGGTACATATACACCATGGGATACTATGTAGCCATAAAAAAGGAATGATATCATGTCTTTTGCATGGACACAGTTGAAGCTGGAAATCGTCATCCTCAGGACACTAACACAGGAACCAAGCACCACATGTTCTCACTTATAAGTGGGAGTTGAACAATGAGAATGCATGGACATGAGGAGGGGAACATCACACACCAGGGCCTGTTGGGGAGTGGGGATTGAGGTGAGGGAACTTAGAGGATGGGTCAACAGGTGCAGTAAACCACCATGGCACACATATAACCTATGTAACAACATAACAGGTGTATACACCTGCACATTCTGCATGTGTCTCCCATAACTTAAAATAAATTTTGGGGACTGCTTGGTGGCTCACGCCTGTAATCTCAGCACTTTGGGAGGCTGAGGTGGGCGGATCACGAGGTCAGGAGATCGAGACCATCCTGGCTAACACGGTGAAACCCCGTCTCTACTAAACATACAAAAATTAGCCAGGCGTGGTGGCGGCGCCTGTAGTCCCAGCTACTCGGGAGGCTGAGGCAGGAGAATGGCGGGAACCCGGGAGGCGGAGCTTGCAGTGAGCCCAGATCGCACCACTGCACTCCAGCCTGCGCGGCAGAGCGAGACTCTGTCTCAAAAAAAAAAAAAAAAAGAAAGAAAGAAAGGACAGATGACCAGAAATCTATAAATAAGAGCAAAAAAGAAAGAGAGAGATGGGTAGTAAAATCTGATGAGAAATGTTTGAAAGCAGTGATGGGGAGGAGAGTGGGGAAGTTGAGGGGTCAGACAGGTGGAATAATAAATTTGAAGAAATGAGGAGCAAAAAAAGTAATTGTTCACTTTCAGGTTTAGTTTTTCAAAAACTTCAGGAGAAAACCATTATCTCATGTGAAAGCCAAGTATCACCGGAACAAAAAGGCGAGGGAAAGATGAGGGGAGATTTTTTGGCTAAAAACATTTCACTATTTAATAGCAAATCATGCGATTTAAAAATACAACGGAAGAATTTCAGAATGTGGGGTAAACGTCAATGGGGTCAGGTTAAGCAATTCAAAGATACATATAGATATGTGTTTCAAGGAAATGAAGCTTAACGAATTTCATGGAGTTTTATGATACCCGATAGGCAAAAACAAAGGACATAATAAGATTTTTTTCCATGCTTTCTAAGGCTGATTGTCATGGCGACATTGTAGGAAGAAGAAGGAGGCTTTTGCCGGAAACACGGAGAATGTATTGGTTCCATCTAATCTTCATCGCCTTCACCATCACAAGTGTTGAAGAAGTCAAAAGGGTGTACAGAGTTATAGGATTGCACTATGGTACCAACAAATTCAAACAATAAAATCTTGGGATGCATTCAACCTTCCATGTAAGATAGCATTCCAGTTTACTAGCAAATCTTACCAGAGTTTATTTTCTATGTGGATGAAGAGTCTAATAAAAGTCCCAATTAGCTTGACATTCACTTCTGTGAAATAAGTAATGGGTATGTACATAATTAGATGTTAGACTAGAGAAATTACTGGAATCATGTATATGATTTCATTGCTAAAGATTTGTTACAGAGATGAGGTTTTTGCCTTTATATTTTATCTAGTAGAAAGGTTGAGTAGGTAATTATCTTAAAAAATAGATCTATTCAACTAAAGGATTAGAATTAAAAGCTATTAAAGAAGATAGTGATGCAATTGGTTTCTGAACCAGTAAATGGAAACTTGAGGAAATAAAAATTTTTAATCATTTAATTCATCACATAACTTTCTTTATTTTCCTATAATTTAAAAGCCTCATTTTCCCTATATTTATATTTTAAAAACTCTCTACTGATTAAATCAATCTGACTGTTCCTCTAAATTTCAATTATTAGATGCTTATACAGTAAGCATATCCATTGTATATTTCACATGATCAATTAAAAAGTCTACTATAAAATAAAAGGTTTTGAATTAAGGAACTTTTAAAAGATGAACATTTTATGGTGGCCTTGGAATAAAAGTGTTGTAGTATCTTAAAATTAATAGTTTGACACAGTCCCTACAAATAATACAAAAATGGGTATGTTTTATTAATATCCAGAAATGAATCTCAATAAATCATTTCTAAAACTTAATGGTAAAAGAACAAAAAACTAAATAACAATTATTCTGGCTTTATAAATAACAGACATTTTCAAGTCACTTTCTATTTGCCTCTAAAAATCAACCCACAGTGAGATTTTGGTTGGCAATGTGGAATCACCAGGCAGCCTCTCTTATACTTACAAGACAAAAAATGATGTTATTTACCAGGTGGGCAAATTTAATCTGCATGACCAGTATATTTCACCTGATTTCTATTTTTAATAAGTGTGTGTTTGCCTGATTAGCTTGTTTAATAAGAGAAGGTCTTAACCACCTTAAAGTAAAAAGCATTTATAAATAGCTCAGGTGGGACATCTGAAATGTACAAGAAAATAAGGTTCATATCAAAAAAGTAAGTGTACTAGGCACCTTCTGTGTGCTTTATTATAGAAGTTTGTGCTCTATGTTTGTAAATCAGATTCACTGCTAGCTGTGAAAAAAATTAAAAAGAAATAAACATTTTGATATTTATACTCTTTAAAACAGATTTTGGGGAGAATTTGAAGATGATCATGAAGATTTTATTTACTTAATTAACTAAATATGCTGACTTGTGGTTAACAGAAATACAATTTATTTCTTCTTAAACAAGACATATAAATCCATTAAACTTAAAACTGCTGAGAAAAAATTCCATTGTTGATTTTTTAAGAGATTGGATGTCTTCAGCATTAGACTTCATTAACATGCTGGTGGGTTGATATTGTACTAATTTTCCATGGCTGAAATGCCATCAACTCAATAAAATCACACTTACAAGAACTGCTGAGTCATTTGTTGGTAATTCAATCACAATTGCAAACGTGATTCCCTGATTTAGATGGGGAAAATTGTTTACAATATGTGTGAATGAATTATAAAGCTTCTCTCCTGTATATGCATTTTAGATTCAAGTGTAACTGTTTGAAATAAGAGAAAACTTTTGCCGCAAAACTGATGGCATATCTGTAAGGTTTGGGGGACAAGTTCATGAATTGAAGAGCTATTTGGAAATTTTTAAACAACTCTGCTTCAGTTTGGAGCTTCTGGAACCTGTTTAACCTTTGATCATATACAGGTCGCTAATGTATATTTCTTATTTTAAAAAAAACCTCCAATTCTCACATACCAGATTATTAAATACCTTAAAGTTTCTTAGATTCTTAAATACTGTCATTTTTCAATGAAATTACTAGGAAGTACCTTTACTCTAACTGAATTAATAAAAACCTATCAATGATTAATATAAACCCTAAAACCATGTCATTGCTAAGAGTAATGTCACTTTGAACAGTAAAAGCTATATTTATCCCTGCATCTTACATAGCTGATTTTGAGTTCTACAACATGATACTGCAAACCAATCATGAGTTCTACCTACCCGTGCGTTCTAAACTTATCTCTTCAATATCCCACCTTATTCTTTATATACTATCAATTCAAATTTATTATAATGTACAGAATCAATCTGATGCAGGAATATTTGCTCCTTTGTTCAGCTAATATCTGGGTTCTTGTCTCATGACCAGGAAAAATTAGGCCCACAGACAATCAAAAGGTGAGGAGAACATAATTTATTAAAAGAAAGCTCTCAGGAAAAAAGAGGGGCTCCTGCCAACAGACTCCCACCTCACAGAGTGAATACCAGGCCACCACACATGAGCAGAAGATGCCAGGCTCCTCCCCACTGCATAAGGCACAAATTCCTGTGGCTCCACCCCATTCTCCCAGTGCATAGTGGGTCCTTAGTCTGAGCCATTCCATATTGATTTATCTCACTTACTGTGCATATGTTAAGGGACAGATTTTTTCACCATGGGCATGTTTAGGCAAGACCCTATGTAAGTTATCTTATGTGCCTCCTACCTCTATCATTCCCCCATCTAAAGAAGTACATCTAACTTCTGTTAGAATAAGAATAAGGATGAAGACTGATCCTAACTGCTTCCTCCTGAAAAGGAACACTGTTTTGGGAAAATAGCAGTCAGAGCTGCCTCAGAGGCCTATGCTAGGGTCCCTAGCAAAAGAGGCCATTGGCCGAGGCTCTGGTTGCATGACTTTTTGGAGTTTTATGGCCTGAGGGCAAGAAGAGACAAACCGGGTTATTAAAAAACATGTATCAAAATAAAACAAGGGGGTGCGGTGGCTCATACCTGTAATCCTGACACTTTGGGAGTCCAAGGCAGGCAGATCACTTGAGGTCAGGAGCTCAAGAACACCCTGGCCAACCTGGGGAAACCCTGTCTCTACTAGAAAAAATACAAAAATTAGCCAGCCATGGGTGGCACGCACCTGTAATCCCAGCTACTCGGGAGGCTGAGGCAGGAGAATTGCTGAAACCTGGAAGGAGGAGGTTGCAGTGAGCTGAGTTCGCACCACTGCACTCCAGCCTGGGTGACAGAGTGAGACTCCATCTCAAATAAATAAATAAATAAATAAAATTAAACAAGATCAGGGTAAAGACTGCTTGAAAATCTTGAGGACTTTTACCAGTTTGCACAGAGAGAGGGAGACCAAGAGCCCAACTGATTAGAAAACACTTTTACCCCTTTTGCCAGCAGGTCAGGCTCTGGATCCCCTTTCCCTGAGCCCAGTCCTAAGTCAACGAGTTTAATGTTTGGGAAATTAACTTTTCCCAGTTTGGAAGATGCATCTGAGGCGAGTGTCTCATGGTACAGAGACACAATTACCTATCTGTGAAGAGAGAACTGAGGAGCAGAAAGTAAAAAAGATTTTTTTTTTTTTCCCAAAGGAGTCCCAGGGGTTCAGGATGCATTTGAAAGTGGTACAGACTGAAGATGGATGGCTACTCATGTAGAAAGAGGGGAATGAGGCATCTCAGGTTGCCTTATGTTCCTAGTGAATACCTGAGGTAGGTGAGAGAGAGAAAGTGAGGCACCCTTCTTTCTTTCTTCTGTCCTTATATCTCTGAATCCCAGCAACTGTGACAATGGTTTCACCCATGGGTGCCAAATCAGCTTTCGTCTATGTTAACAGAGGAGCTTAGGAGATAGGAATATCTGCTCTTACCCATGTACACCTATCTCCTCTGCTGTCAGTAGCCTTCGAGTTCCCTAGACCTTATTTATGCCACAGATACTAGCATGAACTTCATCCTTAAAACAGGAAGCTTGGCTCAATTGGCAGGAATTAGTCATACTCACCTATGCTATAACTTTTAACTTCTGTTATCATCTGCCTCTGGATCCCTCAGATCCAGGTTTTCCTAGAGCTTTGATCTGAAGCTAGGAATTGAGTTTGAGACAAAAATGTGTCTCAGGGTGTTGCACGGACTCCTTAACATAAGCCAAATGCTGAGGTGAGGCTGTGGAATTGAGTCATCCTCCAACAAGGGAGAGAAAAGGATGTCTTGTGACATGCCCAGGTAACTGGTGGCTATAGTTATGCTTGCTAAGATGTGGGTGCATGGGGCTTGGCTTCGGTTAGTTCCCTTGGTCTTACGTTCCTACAAAGGAAACCTTTGGGTGATAGGCACCTTATTTATTCCCATTACCTGATTGGATTTGCAGAATAATTGATTAGAATTAAAATATTAATCCAAATTTTTACAATACCTATCCCTTTTGTTCCTGTGAACTGCAGCCAGAGATCACTGGTTGGCTCACAGGAATTAGCCGGGTTAGTCTAAAATGTAGGCAAAAACTTAAAAACAGCTAATGAGTCTAGAATTTCATGACAAATGTATGATAAGCTTTGAAACATAATTTCTTTCTCCAGTCCTCATCTTTGTTAAAAACAAATCACGATAGAACTGAGCTGTTTGTAAAATAAACTATAGTCTTATACTTGGCCTGATTATTTGCATACAGTGCAGCAAGAATAATTATTTCTACATAGGCTTTTTAAATTGGCTTTGATGAAACACTGTTCCACACGGAATCTCAGATAGGACTTCCTGAAGCTGAACCCACCCCTGGGATTTTACTCTCAAATACCTGTAAATTGGGTAAACTCCACTCTTCTTGAGGTCCCAAGAACATGGAGTTCCTGGACCTGTTAGAAAGTGATGTGCTTTACTCACCACAGGTTAGGAACCCTGTATGGAGACTGTGTAGACAAGGTATGAGGCCAATTTTCCCAAGTGGGTTTTATCAGCTCTGCAAGTTGAGCTTGGTTCCTCAAAGGGAAGCATATCCTTCCAGCCAAAGCCTTGGTAAAACAACCAGTTTCTCCAATTGCATCCTGTTGCAAAAGCAAATGGATTCTTATTGTACTGATGTAAACAACTATATTGCCATAAGTTAGGAATACTTACAACTAGTTTCCAAATTCTGAAGAAGCCAGGCAGAGAGAGAGACAAACATGCTCCAAATTTTGTTCACAGGAGTATACATTGCTCAATCATTAAATGCCGTACATCGCTCAAAATAAATTTCCTTGACTCTGAAAAAGAAAACAAGGATCAGCAATGTTCCAAGCAAGTGTCAAAAAGATTACTTCCGTTTTATATTAGTCTGTTCAGTTAACTCTTGCTTTGCTTGATATTCGTGAACATTTCAACTTTTCATGAGTCCTGTACGTTTTTCCTTTATTCCAATGTCACAATCTCCAAAGTTATCAGAAACCTGCCTTTGAGAGCACATGTCAAACTTCTATAGCTGATTATAAACCATCTTTTAAAGAGAATAAAAATAAAACAATTTTCTGTGAATAACAAAATGTCTACAATAGTTACAGTCAGAAACATGATTGACAAAGAAATTTGATTATCTCTGTGGTTTATAATAACTTAACCTCACAACCTTAATTGTGATTGATAGCATATATTCAGACCTTAGAATTTTAGACATCCCGTACGATTTTGAACACATATTAATATTATTCCCTAAAATATAACCTGAAGATTAAACATCATTTTGGCAATCCCATGTACCTAAACGTGTCAAATAATCCTGTTTACCTATCTTCTAGATGCTCCATGGGCCCTCTGTAGCAACCAAAAGCTAGGGGTCAGGAAAGACAATTTTTGAAACTGAAGTTTGATTTTAGGAAGATCCTTAAATATCAGAGGCTTAAAACACTTGAGGTTATGAGATAGAATTCCAGAGTACCATAAGTTATTTTTTTTGCCAAAATGTTGACTGGGAAATTTTTAAAAAGCAGAAACCTTTTATAACCCATTACAAATTTTGCTAAAGAGCAGATTAGTGCCTTAAGAGAACCGTTTTGGGCTTTCATTTCAATTCTCAATTTACGGAAATGCCATATAATACCCTTTTGAATTCAGTCAATATTTTGCACACAGAATTTCTTTTTCAATATTAACTTTTACAAACCTTCTAAAACTTGTTTGAACTTTTAGCTTTATCTTATCTAATTCAAAACAAACCTTAACCCTAGGCAAAAATTCATATTTTGATGACATGTGCATTTTATCAATAATCTTTAAGGCTGTTTTTAGTTCTCAAAGACTAAAGTCACATGAACTAAAAGGTACTATAGCTTTTATCTTTCTTTAAATAATATTAGATCCAAGCACTTATCCTTCAAGTCAATTAATTAGAGCTTTCTAAAATACACACCATGCGCACAACACTTACATAACTACAGAGATAGGCAGAAGAAGATCCAGTAGCTATAAGATTTTTTATTTGCCAATCTGCTAATTGGACTATTGGCCTCTGGGTTGAGCCCTATAAGACCAAGGCTAAGGAAGCATGTGGTTTCTATTGCCTAAGAAACAGGTATAGCTGGAAGACAAAAACAGATTTTGAGAGGGATCCATCTGCCTCTAATTTCTGGGGGCTCCATGAGGAAAACAGAGGTGTCTCCAAAAATGGAATCTGTGGCATCTTTTCTGCTTTTCCCAAAGGGTCCATCAGAAATTACCTTAGGGCCTCTCATGTGTGCATTAACAGTGGCAAGGCAAAATGGATAACAGGCCACCACACAGGAGCAGGAGAGGCCAGGCTCCTTCCCTCTGTATAAGGCGCAAACTCCTGGTGGCTCCAACCCATTCTCCCAGTGTGCAGGTGGGCCCTTATTCTGAGGCATTCACATTGATTTGTTTCCTTTACTGTGCATGTGTTAAGGGATGGAATTTTCCAGTGACTGAGAAAAAACCTTTTTCCAGCAAAGCAAGATCTAAGAAGAGAAAAACATAAAGGCCTTTTAAGTACACCTAATATTTGGATATCCACTTTTAATTAAGCTGAGCACTCTTTAAGAAAATCCTTTTAAATCCCTGATTACCTGACTTCAGCCATGCCAAGCGGCCAATACTTCTGGCTTTTAAACTTTCCCAAAAGTAACCTCCCAACTGCTCATATAATGGAAAATTCAAGGTGACTCGTGGAGGGGAAGAGAATCAACACATGGTAAAGTTCACACAGATATCAAACCAGAAAAGACTCATTCTCTAAGCCAGGATTGAACCTGGGCTGCCATTGTAAAATGGCGGAGGCGAAAAGAAAGCACTGCGGTGTCCTTACAGGTCATGCTTCCGAGGACACAAAACAAGATGGAGACCCACGGCAAAGTTTGCCCTTAAGCAAACAGCTCCTTGAGCAGTTGGCGGGACTGGCTTGAACAATGGGCCTATGGAGTCCTGTGCCGGCATTCCATCCAAAGGTAGCCCTGGTTCTGACAGAACCATACAGAAGGACATGCAAAGCACATCAACTGACTACAGCTTGAGACCAACCTCAAATCCTTTTTCATAATTAAAACTTTACAGAGAATATAAACAGTGATGGTCTCCTGACCTCGTAGAACAGCTTATAAAAGGGGGGGGAAGCCTCTCACATAAAAGTTAACTCCTGACCTGGGGGAGAAAAGAAAACAACAAAAACAAGACAGCTTAAATGCAGTGCTGGAAAGATGCCTGGGGGAAGAACCTCTATTCTTATGCAAATGAGTTTCTCCGCCAAGGTGAGAAACCTTTTATTGCTGTTTCTTCTCTGGGGCTTGGACTGAGCTGGAGCCCTGCGCCAGGAGAGGGAAAGACGCCATGGGTAAGTGGTGGGGAAAGCTGGCCAGCTTGCTGCCTGGGGCCCTTGGAAGGGCAGCGGGGCGAGGAGCCACTGTTCGCCTGTCCCGAAAAAAGAAGAAAAATGTCACAGAAAAGACAGGGTTGGGGCCGAGGCCCAGTGGCTGACGCCTGTAATCCCAGCACTTCAGGAGGCCTACACGGGCGGATTGTGAGGCTGGACATTGAGACCATCCTGGCTGACATGGTGAAACGCCGTTTCTACTAAAAACACAAAAAAATTAGCCTGGCTTTGTGGCGCGGTGCCTGTAGTCCCAGCTACTCCGGAGGCTGAGGCAGGAGAATGGCTTACAACCAGGGAGGTGGAGGTTGCAGTGTTAAATATGAATTCTAAATTTCTCTTCAAAGAAACAGTATGTCAGTATGTGCAATTTTTTGCCTTCTACTTGAAACTTCCTCTAAAGCAACCGTTTTCGATTACCTACCCCATCCTGACTCATTCCGATCACCTGATCACCTGCTCCACCACAACTCATTCCGGTTACCAGCTACCTGCTCCACCCTGACTCATTCTCCACCCTTCCCCCCGGCTCCGCCAAAGCACTCACCCCGTCACTCTCTTTAAATTAGCCAATTGGAATTAGTTCAGCCTGTGTGGTCTAACCCTAGCCAATAGGGGAAGGACAGGACACAGCAGCAGGGGTTACGTGCATCAGGGATAAGAACTGCTTCCCCTCCCTTGTTCAGGTGTACATCACTATTGCTCCAACGCCGATTTCTTCGTGTAATACTTTCTCTTGTATCCTCAGGTAGGTCACTTTAGCCTAAATCTCCTAAGTGGTACACATTATTTTGTTATACTTCTAATTTTATGTTTAACAAACTCTTTTATTGTTTACATTTTTTGCTACGTAGCTCATTTTTAGATAAATTATTAAACTAAGGACTCCATTTTTATCCATATATGACCAAAATATTTCCTGTACAAAGCTATATGCATAACAACAATTTATCA
The DNA here is from genome assembly GCF_003255815.1 of Theropithecus gelada. Taxonomy (NCBI): domain Eukaryota; kingdom Metazoa; phylum Chordata; class Mammalia; order Primates; family Cercopithecidae; genus Theropithecus; species Theropithecus gelada. The sequence goes on along the minus strand of NC_037670.1, from coordinate 42,327,687 downwards.
CTTGAATGCATAAGCTAAAGTATACCAATAAAAAGTCAGGTACGACAAATCCATATGGTTACATCATTGAAAAAAAGCTTTTCTGT